>NC_056749.1:761068443-761080455 GCF_019279795.1 Protopterus annectens
TAAAAATGATGTTTAATACCACATAAAAACACAGATAAGCACTTTAGCAGTTAGCTTCATTGGATCTAAAACACAGTTCAAAACTCATTGCTATAAAGCACCATGTAATTCTCAACAGCCAATGAGTTAAACATGCATTCTAAAAATTTAAATACCATGGTAGCAAGTTAAGGTAAACCTTAAAAGTATGAACAGTGTTACAAACATCAACACATAATACATTAAAAATGCATTGAAATTAATAATAATAATAATAATAATAATAACAATAAAATCAACTTATTAGTATTATCAATCAAAAACAAAAGGAACAAAATATTAATACAGTACCATTCATCTTTTTCAAGGGTCTAGCTTTCAAAGCAGGTTGTACGGATATACTATCATTTAGCCCTGGGGCATAATGTGCCCTTAATACAAAAATCCATCTTAATTCTGCTTGGTATGTTACATTTATAAGATCACCCTTCCTAATGTTCTCATGGATTAGTTCTAATACCAAGAATCTAAAAGTATGTCCTGTCCTATAACAAATCATGTGTTTTGCTACTGCACTATATTTGGTTATGGTAGCCTGGGAAGAAGAGTCAGAGTAAGCGCTTATCTGTGTTGTTATGTGCTATTAAACATCATTTTTATCCATCCGCTGTGGGCTACTTGGAAGTGTTGTTGCTCTTGATGTGCTAAATGTATGGGCATTTTTCAATGTAGGACATGTGCACACATGCTGCTGGCTAATGCTTGTAATATGTCCTTGTCCTCATTCGATTTGTGTGTTAGCCAGTGTAGTTTTTCACATCCAAGTGTACAACCTGTTATACTCAATATTATGTCCTGTTAAATTTGTTAACATATTATTACATGTCATTGGCATATGTAATGTATATTGACCTTGATTTCATATACATTTTGTTAATGCCACAGACACACCTACTTACACATATACACCTGAGTGTTGCCATTGACATGACATATGTCTGTAACATATACCATTTTGGTTGTGTGCACCTATTTGTGTATGTAGTTGCCTTGTCTGAAATTCTGCGATACTTCTCTTTGGCACTGTGCTTGGCTGTTTGCCTTTCACAAGCATGGTTGTAGGTTTATTTATGCCCTCTGGAGATATGCACCATTGATTGGCCTGCATTTGCTCATCTGTGATGGGGTTTGGCTGACACCTGCACTGCTGACAGCGTAATTGGATATGTGTATATTTATCCAATGTATATTGTGATTCTACTTTATTACCCTGGAACACACACATGTACCATTGGTCATGCACAGTTATAACTGTCACACATTGTGCAACATGGCATCATGATATTGCATTGTTTTTTATTGTTGCATTTCAGTGACTGGTATGCATCCCCACCCTGTTTGATCACTTTCCATTGCCCATGTTGTGCAGTGTGCTGTCTTTGTAACTCACCAGACCATACTGTTTTTTTCCAATGTTTGTTTGTCTGGTGTTGTGATATTTATTCTGTGGGTATACCTGCGGTGCTTTCCTTTACCTCCTCCCTCCTTATGTTTACCTTTACTTCCATTCTTTAAAAAAACATAAAAAATGGAGCCTATTCCCTCAGATTTTCCTATCCCAACATTCCTCTTGCTTGTCCTTCTTCACCCTTACCCCTCATCTTCTCTCTATCTCCCACTTTCCTTGGGTGTGTACGTTACTTGTGTTCCCCACACAGGTCCCAAACCAAGTGTTAGCAACTGTTAGCTATAGCAAAGTGGCCATGAATGCTTTATTATTTTTATTAGGAAATTTATAGATTCCATCAGAATCCATAAACTCAAGTCAATATTTTTATGATATATGTAATATGTAGATATATGCAGTTGTCACTGATTTTAATGTAATGAATGATGTGAATATATATATATATATATATATATATATATATATATATATATATATATATATATATATATATATTATAAATAGCCTTGGAGCTTTTTTTGGAGCACATATTATAAGTTAGTGGATGCCATATGGATATCCATGATTGTCTAATATATTTCTCTCCATACTCCTGCAAATTTCTATGATTTCCATGGTGATTAGTTTAGGGCAATTTACATTTTAATGTGTGTTTTTGTTATCACTATGGAGTTACTATGATTCTATAGTTGCCCATTGTGTTATATTACAAGATGTTTGTTATATTGCTAAACAACTCTCAGGATTCTTGATTTGTGACATTTTTTCCATTTGTTTGGTAACATGCAACATTACTGGACAACTATTTTTTATACTTATGGATTACTTGTGCATTGTTATTGTGTGCCGTTGGAATTACAGTACTCCATTATGCACTGAGGTATTCTGAGTTTCTTGTCATATATTAGCATATTACAATGTTATCTGCAAGTTTCATGCTGAGATCAGCATAATGTGTTTGATTTCCACAAGCTTTATGGAATCTAGCGCAAAGAAACAATGTATAACATTTGGGAATGAAATAGTTAAAAACAACAAAGAGGAGAGATAATAAAATAAAAACATCTTTATTTTGGGGAACTTATAAGCTGTCATATAAAAATAAAATGTATTTAGTAAATTATGCGTTACTGGGAAAAATAGCTTTTATTGCAAATATTTTTATGATCCTCATAAAATGTGAAAAGGAATGACAATTGTGTTTTTATTTATATGGAGATTCATGTTGAACCCAGTAAAACAGAAATATTATATGTTAAGGAAGAAGAATGAGATTTGAGTCCAATAAACATGGTGGTATATACAGCATCATTAAATCTATATAAAGTGTTGAATGGATAGGAAAATGGACCATTAAAAAGAGTAAAAAAAGAAAAATATAAAGCATATGGTGCATGATGAGTAATTTTAAAATACTTCTAGAAGGAAGATATGAATTGGGAAACTGAAGAGTAACACGAAAAGATAATATTGTGGAAAATAAAGATAACAGGAATATAAGAATATAGGACATTATGGTATCTGAATATAATGAAGAAATATTATTGTGTGTACTGATGGGGAAAAATTGTGGAAGGAAAAAATAAAAAAGTGAGAACAGACTGGTGTGAATGATATGCAGAATGTAGAGATTTTTTTATAGAGATTATCAATAAAAAATACCAGTGAAAGCAAACATACCATATAAAAAAATAGAAGAAAGAATTATTAATTATTGCTGTGAAGTTAAAACTTCTGAACATATCCTTTTGAAATGTAAATGAGTGAAGAAATTATGTGAAAAGTTACATGAAAAAATTATTTTGAAGGAATTGAGAAAGTAGAAAATATAAACATGTACATGTTAGAATATGGGTATTATAAAGGAAGACTAAGAGAATACGTAAAGAAAATGGATAGAAATATAATTTATATTATATGGACAATATGGAATAAATGAATGAGATGAAGTTTAATGAAAAATGGATATTGGCTGAAATAATGCAACGGATAAGACTGTGGCTATGGTAAAGGGATGGAGTCATAAAATTAATGTATAAAAAGAGAAATGAATTTATATAACGCCCTGTAAATAATAGAGAAATGGTAGTAAAACATTTAAGTAATTGTAAATAGTGTATGTTATATAAATAATGTAGATATTGTAGATCATGTATTTAATAAAGGACCCCTATTCTTTTCGATAGGTGATGTTTACTTTTGACATTCAAATCTTCTGACTAATTCAGGAATGTGACTTCTTTTAAGCTTCTTCCTTGATCATTCAAAATATAACATACCTCTCAACTTCTTAGCACAAAAGATCTGGACACAGAATGGGGGGGGGCAATAATAGGAACAGATTTTTAAGTATTGTTGTTGTAAACTTAGAAAGTTGCTAGAATAACAGGTTTTGCATTTACATGTATTTTCTTAAGGATATAACGTCTGAAAATCAAATGTATGTCATCATTTATTGACTTCAATCTTCAAGAATTTGCCAGAAAAAAATAAATAAATAAATTTATGAGGACCAGACCGGCATGAGGCAACAATCTGGACATTCTGCAAAAACCTGCACAGTAAAGAAGCATGGAATACCTATTCCCTTAACCCAGTAAATAATAACTCATGCAATGGAATTACAACACATTATTTACGGTGATGAATCTGTTGCTTGCTAATTGTTTTTATCCTGATGTCTAAGCACAGTTATGGAGGCAAACATTTCAGCACAGATAGTACAGTAACTGAACTGAATTAGTTATTTTGTAACATGCAGGATTATCAGATAGAGCATGTATTAATTAGCTAACAAGGAACATCAATGTCATTTTGACATGTATGCATAAGAAAACATTTGCAATATCTGCAGATGTCCTTGGCAAAATACAATTGTGGTAACTGGCTGTAGTTAAGTCAGCAGGTTAACACATTTTTATTCTCATTAAAATAATTTTGTTAGGCTTGGTAGTACAGAGACAGGAAGCAGGCTTTTGTTGTTTATTACTTAACGGTTGGTAAATAAATACAAGGAATAGTATGCTAAGTGTTTCTACTGAAAACATGAAAGGAGACAGAATCTCTGAATAGAGATTACTTTAGATGCTTTGTGTTTCACTAGAAAGTGACATTTATTCTATATGACAGTATACAAAGTATTGAGCTGAAACACTATTCTTGAAGATGTCAGGAAGTAGTCATGTTAACCCCACATTTCATGTTGTGTCATCTGTCTGATTACTTACAGATATGCTGCAGGTGGGTGAAGTTATTTGTCTCAAACTTCTCAAGTAATTCTGTATTACTTCACCAAAATAGCTTCTTCCCTCAGAATTCCATCATTTTTACAGCATGTAAGCTTTTGTAATTGCTGAGTCATGTCAGCCTCAGCAGTATTTCAGCAAAATAACACAGCACATTCTTTCACAGCTCTCTGTGTGTCAAGCTGTCATGAGATGCTGAGTTTCCAAGAGCACTGCCATTCACACTGGTGTCCGTACTTTTAACTATGGTTGTACTTTTGAAATATTAGCTTGTAGTACATTTTTTTCATATCATCTACAGTCTTTTTTTTCTCTTTTGGAGTTGTTCTTATGTTTCCTTCCTGCTGTAAGATCTGGAAACTACACACTATTTGGTTTCTGAGTACATGGATATGCCTCTCTTTTGTTATATGAAATTCACTGGATCTTAAAACACAAGCAACCATTTTGCTTGTCTCATTATGAAAGATGCTGGTTAAACCAGTGGATTAAAACTCTGAAAAGCAAAGCACATTTTCTTGTCAGTGTCTTCTCAGTCAGAATGCAATGTGATTTCTGAAAAGCCAGAGAAGACAACCAGAAAGCTTTAATTTGGCTAGCTATAATATTCTATTTAACAGTATTATTGTTGGAACTGAAATTGACATGAAACAATATTCTTTCAGATCCAGTAACATAAGTAGTGTCAGCTGTTGTGTGTGTAACACACCAGTTAGATGAATTGCTGACACTCAAGTACAACATAAAGGGGGTGCTGCACTCCTGAGAATGTCAACATTTGGATGGGAAGTTCAGCTGGGGTCCCATCTGCTTGAGTTGGTGGTAGCTTAAGTGAATCTAAAAGATTCCACAGCACTTAATAAAAAGAGCAGGGAAAGTTCCCCGGTTCCTTGGCCAAATTTTCACTAGTAGTACAAATACTACCTTGAGTCTCCCTTGAAAAGAAGGCTCTAGTCTAGTGGGACTAACCTGGTCAATAAAGAATAAATAATAAATAAATGACACTTTTTATAGTTGCATTGTTGAAAAACTAAGGAGACATGAAATGGTACAGAGAGATCCCCTCACCCCCAAAATATGGTGTCTAAGAGAACTTAAATACATTGATAGATGTAAAATACTTAAGCTGTGTACCACACAATACTGACCGATGAAAGAGTAATTGATTTTGGCATTCAGAATGTAGCATGATTCAACCTACCTAATTAGGCCCAAAGCACACTCAACCAAAACCTCTATCTACAAGTATATTCATCTTAAGAACCACTTCTCCATAGAAACCTTTAACACCCTCTTAAAACATCACAACTGGTCCCGCTTAAAACAACTTCCCCTCGATGAGGCAGTCATCTACTTCAACAACTCATTCCTAAACATCTTAAACCCATTAGCCCCTATTAGAGAAATACATTGTAAATCTATACCTGCTCATTGGCTAACTAAAGACACTATAAACACAATGAAACAAGGAGACAGAGCTTGGCTAAACTATCAGTCTTCAAAATCCCTGGCTTCCCTCCACAACTACTACCGACTACGTAACTTAGCCAAAAATCAAGTTCGATCAGACAAAAACAATTTACTATACCCTGAGCCAACAAAAACATAAAAATAACCCTCAGAAGTTTTAGCAGCCCATCAAACAACTCTTTAAGTCCTGGACAATCCACTATCCCCTCACCAACCAACCTTAATTCCAACATAGGCATAGCAGCCCAATTCAACTCACATTTCATAAACTCCATCCTGACCTTAGTAAACAACAGTACCCATATCCCTCTAATCATCCCCACAACTACTGTCCATCAGTCTGCAGCCTTCTCATTTCAGACCATTCAGACCACATACATCAAAAAACTCCTTCTTCAACTGAAACCCACCAGATTTGCAGTAGATCAACTCCCATGTGAATTTCTTAAGACTAGCAGTGGACTCTATCTCATACCCAGTCTCCTTACTTATTAATCGCTCCATTACTGAACATCTCCCATCTCATTCCTCTGCATAAGGCTGGCCAGTCCAGAGAATTATCCAACTATAGACCCTTTGCCATACTTTTCCCCCTTAGCAAAATACTTGAAAAATGTATAAAACCTCAACTACTGACCTATCTACTACAAAATAACCTCCTCTCAAAATCACAACACGGCTTTAGACCAAAACATAGCAACACAACAGCCCTATTAAGTTTAACAAACTCCATCAACCACCTTAGAAATAGTAACAACCTCATCTCTTTCATCTTCTTGGATATCTCAAAAGCATTTGACACTGTATCCCATCACAAGCTACTTGAAGATTTATCATCTAGCCATCTCTCACTTTCTTCCATTACCTGGTTTCACAGCTATCTATCCGACCACCAACAAGCAGTTATATGGAAAAATGAAATCTCTACCCTTCAACCTATTACTGTAGGAGTCCCACAAGGCTCTATTCTTGGGCGTCTACTTTTCTCAATCTTTACAAACAATCTTAGCTCAGCATCTACACATGCTACTATCATGCAGTATGCAGATGATTCCACTGTTATCTGCACAGTCCCCTCCCTCCCTGAACTCCTACCTAAGATCCAAAGTGCCTTCTCAGACCTAGAGCAGTTCCTTAAAGAAAGACAACTCATACTAAACCCTAGCAAGCCAAAGCTAATGATATTCCCTAATAATAAAACCACAGAACCTCCTTCACTGCTTTACATACTCTCCTCCAATGGCACTATAATTGAACCAGTAGATAGCACAAAATTACTTGGTGTCACAATAGGCTGCACCCTAAAATATGACAAGCATATAGCCCTTTCCATGAAAAGGTATATATCAAGCTTGGCTGCCTGTTTAGCTCACAAACATTCCTCACCCCCTCAACTAGACAAGCCATATCCAGAACACACTGTCTGTCCACATTATTGTATACCTCCCCCATCTTCACTAATCTTAGAAAATCTGAACTGTCCAAATTAGAGATATGCTACCATAAAACAACTTGCTTTGCTGCTGGCCTTCAAAATTGAATCCAACACTGTACAAACCTGAAACATCTACAGTGGTTGGAGCTACCAAACCTACTTGCTCTTAACGAACTCACAGTTCCTCACAACATCTTACACCAACCAGAAGCCTGTCCAGTACTAAAGAACCTAGTCTAACCTTACAGTGCAACTCATACCCTCTGCTCATCCAGTAAACTACTTCTAAAACTAAAGAAATCCAGCAGTACTTTTGGTGACTCCTTATTTGCAAATCAAATCGCAAAAATGTGGAACAGCATTCCACAACAAATGCTAAATGGGTCCACTTCACACGACTGAAAGCTCAAAATACTGAAATTCATTTCACTGAGTCCACAATCCTGAATGTTCAAAATGCTGAAAACTCATTTGATTGAATTTCAGAATACTGAAAGCTGACAATGCTAAATTGCAAACATTTCCTTAACCTTATTCAAATGTAACTTGGACCAGCTAGTGGGAAATCAGAAATGTACCCCTGGTTTGGTACATATGTCCCTAATGAACAGGAGGAGCCTGTGAATGCTTGAAGTCTGCAAACCTGTTTTGTAAGCATAAACTTCCTTGGGGTATTGATATATGTCAGCAATATTTTGGTAAATTTTGGGGTAAGCCTGGCATGGCTGAAAATAGCTGTACTCTTTGAACTTGGCTGCAGTTGGAGCTATTTTGGCTTTTGCTCTAATATCATAATTTTTTGTTTGTTCCACAGTGTCCATCCTACCAATCATCTTTCCAGAGCTTATCTGAAACCATTCATTGTTGTTTTGTAATTATTGTGCAAATGATTGATAAAAGAAAATTTATTTTGATTTTGTATTTTATTTTGTACCTCTGATTTTCATTGTTTGTTGGAAGAAAGAAATAGATATTAGCCATGCATTAATAAGCTATCCTGAGGGGGGGCTATAATTGTTGTAGACAGGACACTCAAGAGCTTAACTGAAACTATTCATGTTGGTTTATGATTTATTTTGCAACTGATTCCTAAGAGAAGAGTTATTTGGATTTATAATTTATATTTTATTTTTTTACTTCTGATTTTTACTAATATAGTGAGGTGTGAGTAGGAGTAATAGTGAGACAAAGGTTATCCAGCATTTTAGTGTGACTGGCACAAATAGTACAATAGGTCAGAGTAAATACTTTACAAATGACTTCCCCTTGTATTAGTTTAGCTCAGTATATTAAATATTTATTTGAACATTTGTGTGATTTCCTCATACAGTTTGACTTAAATTATTATTTTTTTTAATTTGTTTGAATTCTGTGGTGACTTCTTTTTTTATTTTATTTTCTTTTAAAATTCTTTATTCATTTGTAGCTGAAAAGGGATTTCTTGAAGGAATTATGCAGGGATGATTTGCTAAAGCACAAGTGTCTTGCGCAGTGTATTATATCCTATACACATACAAATGTAATAACTGATAATGCATGAGACTTGTGCACCTCATGTCAGAAAAGTTGGATGATTTGCTTACTATTATTGGTAGTAAATCCAGATGTACTCATAATTATTGCATTTGTCCAATTGGCACAGCTTGGAAAACTGTTGTTGCACATATCAGACACTGGGCTGATGAGACACATAATATTAGGTAAAGTGCTATTAGGACACATTTAGGAAAGAAAATGTTTGCTGCCAGTAATGATCATTTAACTCTTGTTAAACAAGATATTACCGATGACAACCTACTTCAAACTACTGGCCACAAAGACCCAGCTATCTGCAAAGAAAATAATGCAAGACCTGGGGTTCATGCCCTCTTGCATTCTACTAATTCCATATGCAAGACTGCATATGAGGAAACTACAATGGTATCTAAAAAGAACATGGTGTCAGCATTCTCAGGATCTAGAATCAATGATTCCTATCATAACTTGTCTAAAGATAGAGTTCCTTTGGTGGGCAGATGCCTGCCACCAAAACAAGGGACTGCCATTCAGTCTACCCCCTGCAACCCAAACCCTAATAACAGATGCATCAGACTATGCATTGGGGGCTCACTTGGCAGGGCAGTGCATTCAGAGCAAATGGAACCCAAGTCAAATGCACCTGCATATCAATCAAAAAGAAATGTTAGCTGTACAGAATGCTCTGACAGCCTTCAAGGACCACATTCTTCCAGGACAATTATTGGTAAAGACGGACAACACCACTGTTATGTGGTACATAAACAAGCAGGGGGGAACTCACTCATACCCTCTCTGCAGACTAGCCATGGCTCTGTGGAACACAGCCTTGAGCTACCAAGTGCACCTACAAGCTCAGTTCCCACCAGGCAAGCTAAATACACTGGCAGACAACCTAAGCAGAAATCTCATGGACCCACACGAGTGGAAACTAGAACCAAAGATATTCAACATGTTGAGAAACAAATGGGACAGCCCCGAGATAGACCTGTTTGCCTCCCCTCAGAACTACCAATTGGACAAATTCTGCACAAGGACTCCCCACAAACAAGCTTGGAAAGTGGATGCCCTGTCCTTCACCTGGAAAAACCTATCAGTTTATACCTTTCCCCCTCTGCCTCTCCTCTCCAAAGTGCTACTAAAGATCAAACAGGGCAGACCAAGGACAATACTGATTGCACCAGACTGGCCACGCCATCACCTGTACTCCCTCTTGCGCACTGTGTCACTGCTGGCACCATGGCACCTGCTTCAGACCCCTGCCCTGCTGTCCCAGCAGGATGGCCAGATTCTGCACCCACAGCTTCAAACCCTGAACCTTGCAGCCTGGCTAATTACCTCATCTCTCCATTACCATCCCTCAGTAAGCAAGTGATGGATGTACTTCTGGAGGCAAGGAGGCCTAGTACTACAAAATCCAATGCTGAAAAATGGAAAAGATTCTGTTCCTGGAGCCAAACTCAGGGGACGGGCACAGCAGTGCCCAATTTACCACATATTCTTCAATACTTAACTGAGATGCTTCACAAGGGCCTTTCCTTTTCTTCCATTAAAATTCATGTCTCAGCCATTTCAGCTTATTACAATACAGAGCCACCCCTCTTCTCTCATCCACTGCTGAAGCAATTCCTCAGAGGGGCCAAAGACTTAAGACCACCCAGGAGAGCCCCTACTCCAGCCTGAGACTTTAATTTTGTATTGGAAAAGCTCACTCTACCTCCCTTTGAGCCAGCTGCAAGTGCAGAGTTGAAATTCCTTTCTCGGAAAACATCCTTCCTTCTAGCCATCACTTCAGCAAGAAATGTGTCTGAATTACAGGCCCTCATGGCAGTGCAGCCTTTCAGCATCCTTCATGTGGACAGGGTGTTCCTCAGGACCAATCCTTCCTTTATGCCCAAGGTGGTATCCAGTGTGGCCCTTAATCAGTCCATTCATTTGCCTACCTTCTTTTCTAATCCAGAGAACAAAGGAGAATGAATACTGCACTCTTGGACATGCACAGACAACTTAGATTTTACTTTGACAGGACTAAGCCTCTCAGGAAATCTGAACAGCTGCTGGTTGCATTTTCTGCAGGGGCAGAGGTGAAGGCCATTTCAATGCAAACCATTTCTAACTGGATAGGCCATTGCATTCATTTCTGCTATAAGCATCATGGAAAACCTACCCCACAGGGGATAAGACCACATTCCACCAGGGCTGCATCTACCTCTACAGCTTTTCTCAGAGGTGTCCCTACCAGAGACATCCTAGAAGCTGCTACCTGGCATTCTGTACATACCTTCACCAAGCATTAGCACTTGCCAATGTTTTCTAAATCCAGAGATGGCTTTGCCACTGCAGTCTTGCAGGACCTTATATCTGATCTTAATGCTATCTAATTGCCTCCTCCCATCCTTAGCTTTGGGAATCTACCCAAATGTGATGACAGCAACAGTAAAACACGAAGAACATAGTACAGTTGTGTATACTTACCATAAATGTAGATGTTCGAGTGCATTCACAGTTGCAGTCCTGGTTACACTCCCTCCACCCCCCTGATGTCTATTTACTATATCTCTATTCTTGTTTACTATGCTTAAAGCTTTCTGGTGTATTTACTTTTTGTTGGAGGTGTAACCTTGTATATAATTGCTTCCCATTATGGGGGCACCTGACATCTGGAGAAAGAAAAATGGATGTAATGGCATCGGCTGCATGCCTTATACCCCTGACTACGATGATGTCATGGAAGATGAGACAGCAACCAATGCAGGACCCAAGACTTTGATAATCAGGCTGACTGAGGGCCACTTGCAAGAAGATAACCCAAATGTGATGACTGCAACATACACTCGGACATCTACATTTATGGTAAGTGTACACAACTGTACTTTTACTTTATTTTTGCCTTCACAGAG
>NC_056749.1:761080955-761153455 GCF_019279795.1 Protopterus annectens
GCCAACCTTGTTGACTTAGGTCTCTTGAGGCATTGTAGCAATTGCCTCATGTACTCAGACAACTTTCTACTAATAGCACAGTCAAGTACAGTGTGTGAGAGATGTATTTACAAGAATAATCTGGAATCCATTCTCTCTCTCACGCACAACAATGTCACAGAGAGGGTTGTTAACTCACCCACCACTACATATTCACATAGTACCACTACTACTAGACATACCACGACTCATACACATAGTACACATCAAAAACGTAAATAAAGATATACAGAGGTTCTCTCATAAAACTTACTGAAAACACCAGAAACCTCCAAAACACAAGTTTGCTACAGATAACATAATCTCCACAGCACCCATGACACATAGCAACACTAGGGTGTCACCCACCAAGCCTGTAAGGTGTAACACTCAAAGCCACATTTTCTTGTCACTGGATACTCAATAGTGAGACACAAAAATGTCCCACTCACCAGATTGGACAAGGAGGAAGGCAAGGTCAGCTGCCTGTCCAGTGTCAGGATTCACCAAATCACGCATACACTCAGGTCTCTCAGCAACAAGTACCGTTCTGACTGTTAGAGTTCATGTTGGTGTGAATGACCTGAAATGTACCTCACTGGACTATATGAAGAGAGACATTGTTCAGATCTCTGAGTATGTATCCAAGGCAGGTATATCCCTAGCCTTGAGCAGTGTACTTCCCTCACCTAGAATGATTCCACAGTATAAACAAAAAATGATTGATTTCAATAATTGGCTTAGTTTTTGGTGTCATTCTAAGGGGATCCAGTTCCTGTTTACCTGGGAAGCCATGGTTGACAAACCTTGTTGCTTTGCCAGAGACGGTTAGCACCTGGTACCTCTAGGCTTTCAGCTGCTGACAAAGGCTCCTGTCTCCCCATAGTGCCTTTTTTAGGCAAATCTCAAAAACAACATTATCAACATGAAATTAACCAATCAGAACAAAATAAGGGTCATGCTGCTAAATGCTAGGAGCTTAAACCAAAAACTGCACTCCCAGGAAGCACTTCTATCACTAGAATATGTAAATGTTTGTGCAGTCACAGAAACCTGGTTTAAGACTTCAGAGAGTATCCCAGCCCTGCAAGCCTAAATTGCCTTCCACACCTTCAGACTGCAAAATGTGTGAAGAGTGTGAAAACCAAAGGAGGTGGTGTTTCAATCTATATTAGAGATAAATTCACCTCATGTCTAGTTAGAATGGACAACTCCATGGCGTTACTCCAGGTCCAGGTTAGACCCCCATTCAAGTCCTAGCAGTTATAGATTCCTCTCCATGGGATACAACACCCATGTATCCTACTTAACCAAGCTGAAGACAATCTAAATTTTGCTGAACACACTGGTTATGGGGGATTTCAATTATCCCACCATCAACTGGGAAACCTACTATAGCCCAAACTCACTAGCATAAAAGTTCCTTGACTTTGTGAATTCAAATGCCCTGGAGCAAATTGTCCATACCCTGACAAGAGGAACAAACATTGTAGATCTGGTCCTCAGCAACATGACAAACAGATGCACTACTACAACTGTTGGACCCTCATTAGTCAAAACTGACCACAAATCAGTCTCCTTGGAACTGACACTAACACCAGAACTCACAAAGGGTGAAATCAGACTAAAAAACTTCATGAAGGCAAAATAGACCTTCTTAGGTGAAGGTATAAATGCATTCCAAGCCACACTCCAAGCTGAAAGTGGCAACTATGCCAAAGTTTATACTAAAGCCCTGTACAATCACTTGCATAAGTGTACAAACTCAGCTGTACCAGATAGAATAAAAGCCAGAGCCCCAATTAAAATCAAGCTGCCATGGTGGACTTCCAGCATCAACAAACTCTACAATAAACATAAAAATTTACTGTCCAAGAAAACAACTGAAAAAATGCCTAAGGTAATGAAGCAGTGAAACCAAAAATACTGTAAGGCAAGCCAAGTAAAATCCATAGTTTAATAGGGTTAAGTGCTTTCGTTCCCAACACTGGAACTTCCTCAGAACAAAATTTACTTCAAACAATTACCTTAAATACAAATTCTTAAACAATCAATTAGCAAATCATAAATCAATTAACTACAATTAGCCACAGTATAATATCTTAACTTTAAAATGGGATTAATGGAACAAGCCTTATTAATTCCTAGATAAACAGTTATATTCAGCAAAACCTGCCATTTAAATTCACTAATTTCAAGATGTTCCTTTGTAACCCTACCCTGAAGGTCTTATGTCACCTGTTCTAAAACTAAAAATGGCAGGTTTTGCCATTATACTGTGGCATTCTAAGTATCTATAAATGGCACTGTTGATTTCAGTCAACATTTCAAATTTAAGTCAGTTTCACTGATCCAGTTCCACATTTTTAGGGTGCGATTAGATGTTTTAGGGTGCGATTAGATGACAAGTAAGGTCTTTCAGAAAGTAAATAAGATGTAAATCTTTACATAATTCTGTTCAAAATAAGTGATCTTTGTGAATTAAATGTGAGCTATCATTGTGAATTGTTTGATGAAAAAAATAAGTTCTTTATTTAGGACAAGTTGCATTTAAGCAATTTAAGCAACAGGATAATTTGCAATCAGCTGGCCAAATTAATCAAGAATTTTAGAGTCCAGTCATTGATTGCAATTGATAATAAAGCAAGCTTGAAATGTTTTCTGTTAAATTCTCACAGTTTAAATAATAAATTAGAAGATTTATAGACCTAAATAGATGATAATAGGACAGATGTGTTATTGATTACAGAAACATGTTTCAGTTGCAGAAAAAACAATAGCAACACCAGATTTCTCTTGTCATCACACTTTTAGAACTGATAGGTGAGGATGTGGGCTGTCTAAATTTGTAACCAGTAAGTATAATTTTGTCAAAAAAATTAATGATATGGTCTCCAAATGTCTCATAGTGAGTATTGATGTCAGTTGAATGAAAATGTATATAGTAATACTTTATCAGTTTCCTAGTATTTCAAAAAAGATGGATGAGTAAAGTTTACATTTTAATAGGTAGAGTATTCTGGATAAGGTAGCTTTAATTGCTGGGGATCCAAATGCTCCTAATGTAGACTGGGTAATTCCTGCTACATCATCAAAAGCATTAAACTATCTGATAAATGAATGTTTGACAAATGGTTATACTCAAATACTGAAAGAAGCAACTAGAAGAGCTAATTTATTGGATGTTGTTTGGATCTCTAAGAAAATAATCTGGATGGTTGTAATATAGATCCTAAACTGGGAATCTCAGATCACTTAACTGTAAGCTTTACTGTTGTTGTTATATGTCCTAAGTGGGTTAATCTTTATGAAATATTAAACAAATATATCAATCGGACTTTTTGTTAATTAACAAGGCTATTAAATCTTTGCAGTGATATGCTAGTTTTGAAAATAAAAATATAAGTGAGAACTAGGATTTTGGTAATAATGTAATAGACTATAAAGCCTCATTTGGAGTAAAAAAACCTAGTAAGGAAGATAGACACCCTTGGTGCAGTTTGAAGTTATATAAACTCAGAAGGAAAAAGATAATTTTGTGGAGTAAATATAACAATTCCATGTTAATTCAGAAAAAAATGTACCTTTTGAGTATTAAAAGAGTAAGATTTAATTATGAGGTATACTTAACTAATCTGAAGGATAATAGCAAAGGTTTATTTAAACACCTAAGACACTATAGTCTAAATGATTCTTCCAGCATTGCATTGAAACATGGGTCTCAAATAATCACTGAATCCAATATATTAGTGAACTTCTTTGTAGATCATTTGTTTAGTAATTACTCCCACTGGATCTTGGGAAATGATTTACACATACTAGTTACAAGCATTTGTCCTAGTATGAATAAGGAAATGGTAAAGCAAGCCTTATCTAAAATAAATCAAATTTCAGCATCAGGTCCTGATGGTCTTAATCGATATTTCTTAAAAGGAATATTCAAAAAGTTGGCTCCATGTTTAACTTCTTTGTTCCAAAATCATTCAAGGAAGCATTTGTTCCCAAAGCATAGAATGAAGCTATAATAGTTCCTGTTTTGTAAAGTAAAGCAGGATGTATGGTAGAGAAATATCGGCCTATCAGTTTGACTTGCATATTGGGTAAGTATTTTGAGAGGACTCCGTGGCTTTCCTGTAAGCACATTCTGGACTTTAGCCTCAATGTATATTCACAGAAATTAATTTGATAAGTTTTATGAGTAGATTGATAGGTCATTATATATTCCACTATAATTTGGTCTAGTAATATCAGACTGTCCTAAACATAATTCTGTATGGTTAAGTAAGTTCACCAATGATCTTAAGATAGGGTGGGCAGTAAGAAATGTTAGTGCTTGGTATTAGTTGCAATGCTACTTAAATAATCTATATGAATGGATAACAACCAAAGTTATGATATTTAACAACAAAAATGTACTAGTTTGCATTTTGGACATAATAATAATCAATATATTTACACACTGGACAATCAGATTTGTTTTTCTTCTGAGGTAATGAGAAATCTAGGTATCATGGTAGTTACAAATATTAACTTTGAAGTTAATGTGCCAAACATTATTAGGAAATGTTATAGTCATATGACAATGTCTTTCAATGTTTCTCAAGCACAGATAATTGGGTGTTACTGAATATCTATTTAACATGTATAAGACCTATTATTCGATATGGGGGTGATGCTTTATCTATGTTAAATATTTTTCAACTGAAAAAGTTCGAATGGATTTGGATAACCTTTACCAGACAGATAAATGGCTGTTATAATGTATCCTATAAAAGAAGACCGATACACTTGTCTTTGAATTGTTTGGCTTACCAGTTTCTAAGCAGTAAAATAATTATGATATAAAGATGCTTTAAGGACAAATTATTGGCTGCCATTTTAGATATTGACTTTATTGATCATGGTATGGGTACAAGGAATAAAAATTTAGGTGTAAGAATTCCTATTTCCAATTTGAAGTTAAAGAGCTCTTTCTTTCATATTAGGGCAGGAAGGATGTGAAATTTATTACCTAGACATGGAAGACTGGCATATATTTAGATGGGCATGAGATACCTGGTATTCTAAAATTCTATATTCTCCAGTAATGTCTTTTAGGCAAACTTTAAATTAGCCAGTGTAGCCCAGATGTTTGTTAGTTTATCCACTGAAACGTTGAACCATTGAACCATTTTTCTGGGGGAAGAAGTTTTTTTACGGTATTTATTTATTGATTTTTTCTTGCCGCAGGGGAACAACACAATAACAGCGGTTAGACAAAAGATGAGGAGTTATTCTGGGCTTGGAAGACACTTTTCATTTTTTTTACAGTTGTTCATTGCAAAAGCTCAGGTTCCTGCACAAAGAAAGTTATACTTTTCTTAAGAAGGAAGCCATGCACTGTGAATCTGGTGAATCACATAATTCATTAATAAGAAGCAAACTATTTTTTGACCCAGAAAATTACAAAAACATGTAGGGTATTAAGAGAAACAACCTCACTATATATTGTGGAAATAATTTTTAACTGTTTTAGTGATTTTCCTGAAAATTAATGCTACTATAATTCCCCCTCTGGTGGTAGAAAAGAAGGTTAGAGTGGTTTCTAGGGTAGTGCTTATTATTCACAAGAAGAAACGTGTATTGCTGCCAAATATGCTCTACTCCTGTTCTTTTCTTTGTGTTTGTTTGTTTTGCCTGTTATAAATAAGTAATTTTAGTTTTCTAGCCTCTGATTTACAACAAGAAGCAGCAAGCTGATCAAGCTGATCTATGCACTCTTGTTGTGACCTATTTGTACTAGATTGACTCTGTATTGCAGCAAAAAACAAATGAGCTAAGTTACTTTTATCTCTTTTTTTACTTGTCTTATGATAAATATTGAGTATAAAGTCATTGCTGCAATTTTGAGTCTTTCATTGACCTTGTTGGAAATAAACTTTACCATTTTCCAGTGATGGCAGAAGGGAAGGCAAGAGATTTCTATTCAGAAGAAGAAATGTGAGTTTCTGTAGGCTAGTGTGCTATATCAAGGTTCTTTTCTGATTTTTTTTTTTTGCCTATTGGAAATAAAGCAATTTAGCTCTGGCAGACTTTGATTTGCTACAGGAAGCTACTCGCTGAGCTAAACACTCATACTATGACCAATTTATATGGACTGGCTCTGTACAGCGGCTAAAAACAAATGGCCTAAGTTACTGTTATCTGTTCATTTTATTTTTATTTTTGATTATCTCTTGTCTTCCTAATATCAAGTATACATCTATTGCTACACTGATTTTCAATGCTTTTACTGACAGGGATGGACATTAACATCAGTATTTCTATTTTTTTTCCTCTAACAGCAAAAGAGAAGGTCAAAGTAGTTTCTAGGCTAGTGAGAAGAGCATGGTATTGGTATGGGCTGATGTGTTCTACTGAGCGTTTTGCCTGTGCTTTTTTACCTGTTATAAATAAGTAATTTTAGCTCTGCTAACCTCTGATTTACTAGACGAAGCTACAAGCTGATCTATGCACTTCTAATATGACCAGTTTATGCATGATTGACTCTGTACTCCAGCCAAGAATAACTGGGCCAAGTTACTTTTATCTTTTTTGACCCATTGTTTCTACTTAGAGTCATGTATACAGCTATTACTACAATGATTTTTATCTGTTTTAGTGACCTTGCTTAAAACTAATTTTGCATTTTTTCCAATGGTGGCAGAAGAGAAGGCAATAGTGATTTCTAGTCCAGTCTGTGCTATTCCAAAGAAAAAAGTGTGTTACTATCAGCTATTGTGCGCTGTTGAAATGTTTTCCTTTGTTTTTTTTTTTTGTTTTGTTGTTGTTTTTTGTGTCTGTTCTAAATAAGGTGTTTTCGTGTGGTGCTGTGATAACTGCAGCATTGCATATGACTGCATCAGCTTCTGCTAGACAGGTGCACAAGTGCTTTGACATACATCTGTACAATTATCTCCACATGTTCTCAGATTTCAAAGTTATTTAAGTCACTAAATGCCTTTAATTTGCACAGTGAGGTATTTGCCAAGCCTTCTATATTAAAGCTGTTCTCCTTATCTCTTGTTATAGTGTAGCTTGTGTACCTTGCCAAAATATACCCATTTAACCTAACTCTGTCTGCTTATTCTGTGCATTCTACTAATTTATCTGTGTATCCAACTATATAAAGCAGTCTCCCTTATCATTTACACCTCATATCCTTCTATAAACCCAACCCGCCTTATAATTTACTCACTTAGATCCCCATTATTTGCTTTCTCTATTTCACCAGTCACTGGACAAGATGGCTGTCTGCCTGTTTTCCTCTATTGTAAGGCTCATAACACATACCACCTGCCTCATACCCACAGGCAGTGACTGTTGATCACCATAAATAATTCTGTCTTTGACAGGTCATTCTCACAAATAGACAAACCTTGTGAACAGCACACACCATTACCACAGACTGTTCATCTCCCTTAAGGATATTTTCAACAAAGACTCACTTTGAGACCAACCACTTCAAATCTGTAACTCCTAATCACAGTCATGACAAAAATGCTGTAGTGATAGGGGACTCTATGTTTATGCACACAGACTCATCACTCACAAAGCTGGACAAGGATAAGATTATGATGGATTGATTTTTGGGCACAAGGTTCTCAGTATTCACAAAGGCCATAAGGAACCTTTGACCTGGCAAACTGACAATGACATGGTAGTTGTTCATGTGGGGTGAACATCTTAATGCAATAGCTTCATAGGCTCACAGGTTTGTACTAGACTAATGACCACCAGGGTCTTTACAAGCCTAGCTGTGCAGCCCAACCCAGTTTCATCTCAGAGTACCTTTGTCACCTATATGGTGGGGTATGTTAAAGAGGTAGCTAAGGGTTATGGTGGAGGATATGTTCGTTGGAGAAATTAATTTACTTACTGTTGACCTCTGTCCATCACAGACATAAGGGCCAGACCGGTGGTGAATTGGTGATTTCCCATCCAGTGATCAAGGTTTCTTTTGAAGAGGGTCAGGAATGAACTCTGCTTCACACAGATGAGAGCTTATTCCATAGTGTGCGGATTCTTTGAGACACATATCTTTCCCTCCAGCAGGTTCTATTTATGTTAGATAATGTTCAAGACCTTGGATCTAATGTTTCTGGTGCTGTTTATCTTTTGGATGTGCAAGAGATCCAGCATATCTGGATCTGAGGATGTCTTGTATGCTAGGCATAGATCGCCTTTCAATAACCTGTAGGAACCTGAGTGCAGATATGATCTTAAGGTGATCTGTGTAGGACAGAGTATTCATACTTTGATTTTCCTAGTGAGGAACCTTTGAGGGCATTTGAGTAGAATGGTACTATTACTTCCTTGGACCCGCATGCCATACCATTGCTAATGAGTTGGGTGACATAAAATGATTTTCTTACTATTTTGGCTACATGTAGGTTGAACACCAAATTATTGCCTACAAATGTTCCCAGTTCCATACTGGGTCAGCTCCTAGGAGAGTTTTATTGCTGAAGTAATTAGCTTAGGTGGATGATTTCCCAAAGGACACTATAATGCATTTCTTTGCATTAAGTTTTAATCAGTGGCTTTCACACCAGTCATTTGTTTGTGTTAGACACTCTTGTAGGATGTTGTTATCATGGAGAAATTTATGACATCTCACACTTTATAGCCATCTGTGAACCTGGTGAGCCAGAGGCAGTTGACTTTAGCCTTGGATATCCAATAAGTAGATGCCAAACAGTTGTGGACACAAAACAGAGCCTTAAGGTACTCTACAGTTGGCCGGTGTCTTGAAGGAGGTGGTCTCCCCAATTCTGACTTCTTGAGTCTTTTATCTGTGAGGCTGCTGGCAATCTAGCAAATTATGTTGGGATTTATGCCTAGTTCTGAGAGTTTGTCAGCAATAGCTGAGTAGGGCATCATATCAAATCCCTAGCCAGGCCAAGGTAGGTGGTGTGCTCATTTGAGGTGAAAATTATAGTGGGTGGGTTACTTTCTGATAATTTCTGTCTGAGCAGAGGAACCAGGCTGGGGTGTCCTCTTTCCCCTTTGTTATTTGCACTACATTTAGAACCGCTGTCAAAGAAAATAAGAGGCGCAGAAATGTAAGGATATTATTGGTATGGTAGTCAAGAAAAGCTGGCTTTATTTGCAGATGATATTATTTTATTCCTGATAAAACCAGAAAAGGACATTTCAGCATACTGGAACATTTTGAGGGAGTTTCAAATCTTTTTGTGATACAAAATTAATGAAGCTAAAACAAAGCAATAGCTATAAACTATGTACCCCCACATGAATTGGTTCAGCAATATCCATATTTGTGATGACATGTTAAAATGAAGTACTTAGGAATATGAATTAAAAAGGATTCTGGTGTGGTAGCTAACACTGTTTGGGAAGAGACTAAACAAAAGATAATATATAAACTTAGAAATTGGAAGCTCTGCTTTATGGATATGGATATCAAGATATAAACAGTTAAAATGTTTTATTCCCTTCAGTTTTATACACAGGTCAAACATATTTTTATCACCAGAGGAGAAGTTGTGGATAACAATTAATAAAGAGCTGAATGATTTTATCTGGGAGGGGGAGATGACAAGAGCCAAGTGGGATAAGCTGAGTCTTCCAATTGAACAAGGCAGATTGGAACTACTCAGTTTGAAGGGAATTTCAGAGCTACACAATTAATTCTCCTATACATAGTACAAGCAGAAATGGCTCAAAGTGGAAAGGGATGATGCTGAAATGGGGGGAGCTCAAGAAACAAGGAGAGAGTGGGATTTTAGATGCAGATCCTTATGGAAAATAACAATAACCATGCAGAATATTATACTGATAAAGCTGCAGAAAATATTCAAAGAACTAAGCCAACACAGGGATGGAACAATGATATTCTGCTGTTAGCGAAGACTACAATTAGGGATACAGGCAATAGACAAGGGGTGATGGAATTTATTGGAGAAAACTGGCAAAAGAACCAACCTATTGGGAGCAAATAATTAGAGAGGGAAAGGTAGTAGAATGGGAAGAGGCTAAGAATTTATTTGGAGAGCAGGCAAGGGATTGCTTCCCTATCAAGAACTGATATCAGAGTATGGGCAAAGAGAAAGAAATAGGGGGTTCCTAAGTGAAACATCAGCACTGGTAGAGTTTTTAGTAGAATCTAGAACAGAATCTGCTGTTTAAAAAGGAATAATTAGTACAGCACACTATATATTGCATGATAACTATAAGAATCACTCAGAGAAGGTTAGAAAGGGTTAGCAAGAGAGATTGGATAAGCAATTCACAAAGAAACAATGGGGAGATATATGTATGTCTCCCAAATATGCAACAGAGTCTAGAAGATTTAGTATCTTTGCTTGGGAGTGTTTACATAAGTATTTTTATACCCCAAGTACTCCAAAGAATTTTTCCTCAGGTAAACAGAAAATGCTGGAGGTGTGATGGGAAGAAAGAGGTAATTGGGAACATATTTTCTGGGAATGTAATGAGTTGGCAGACTCTAAAGATTGTCTGCAGACTGCACTGTTAGAGATACTTGGTGAGCAAATTGGTGTAACTAAGGTAATGTTTTTGAGCTATGAAGCAGAATCAGAATTGCCTAGACATAGTACGGTCTTTCTGAGTCTAATTATGGTGACTGCCAAAAAAGCAATTGCTAGAAACTGAAATCAAATTCTAAACCAACTTTACTAGAAGTAGTGAAAATAGTGACAGAGATACAACAACTGGAATTGGTGTCTTTATTAAAGGGTTGGAGCAAATTACACAGAAAAAAATGGGAATTGTGGGAACAATACATGCAGAGGAGGAACAAGATTTAAAAGAAGGCAGGATTTGAAAGAAGTATTTAATGTCTGACTGACAATGGCTGGATAGATTTTAAGTGATGTATAATGTTTGCAACTAAAATTATGTCAGTCTGCTTTGTTTTAGTTTATAGAAATGTATGATTTTCTATGCCATAAGTAATTTAATACAGATGTTTCTTGCCTAAAAAAAAAAAAAAAAAACAAGTAGGTGATGTAGGTGGTATGTTCCAGTTTCCCCTCATCCATATTCCTGGTGACCCTCTTAAAGAAGTCTACCAGGTTAAATAGGAAAGACCTTCCCTTAACAAAGCCAAAATAGTATGTGTCCAGGATCTGTAGGTTACCAATGTCCATGCTGATTATTTCCATGATAATTTGTTCCATGGCTATGCACATTAGACTTGTCACGTTTTAGGCTATTTAGGAGGAAACTGAATATATTGTCTGTACTCAATAAAGCAGCATTTTTGGCCTTAGTGAGCACCTCCAGGACCTGTTCCCTATTGATAGTTGGGGGGATATGCTAGAAGGGATTTCACAGAGGAGTAGGGAGTGAAGTTAGAGCTAAATTTATCAGACAGTAGATTTGCTGTATCACCCTGGTCAGTGAAGGTTGTGCCATTTACCACCAGTTCTGCACATTGCTGGCTATTGACATTAAGGTTCCTGACATAGCTGAAGAAAGCTTTGTCCTTAGCCTAGCAGGCTATCTTGACCTTGTAATTGTCCTTATTGGACTTACTAGCTCTTTTAGTCTCTTGTTTAGTTGAATCTGAGATTTCTTGTCTCTATGATAGTTGATTTTTCTGGCTTGGGCTACGACTTCTTTCTTCTGTTATATAGCCTGTGAAGGTAAGGATTCCACTAGTGTGATTTGTTTTTGGTGTTAGATCTGGGCTTACTTCTGGTAAGTACAGCAGTCTTAATGCAAGCATTTATGTTTGTACAGAGTTTCTCTAAATAATTCTGCATAGGTAGCTGTGTTCTTGGGGTTTAGGGTAGCTGTGAATTTTGACAAACTGTCACTTATTAGGATGTAGTTTGCTTTACTACAATTCCTAACTTTTACATGTTTAATTGGATTTTCCAGGTTGATTTTCATTTTGAGGGAAACAGCTTTGTGGTCTGACTTCACTAATATAGTCATGACATCAGGACATGAGGGGTGGGGCAGGAGTGCAGCACTCTCCATATGTTGGTGAGTTCTAGGTCCAATGTGTATGATTCTCTGCTTGGAGAGTGCACCATCTGGTCCAGGGTATTTGTGTTAATAAAGTCCAGGAAAAGCTGTGCCTGTGAGTTAGAGGTAGTGTACATTTCCCAGTCTATAGAGGGTAGTTAAAGTCTCCCATGAATAATATATTTGGTTGTATAGTGATCATCTCTAGTAGGTCTAGGTAAAGGTTGTGGGCTCCATGAGTCATAATGGGTGAGCAGCAGCTAGCTAGTACATGGTAGGGAACCTTGTTTATGGAGGCTTGGGAGTGGATGAACTCCAGGGCATCATTCTGTTTAACAAACCTAGAGTTTAACAAACCTAGAGTTGTATTTACTGCTAACATAGATCAAGACACCTCCACCTTAGGCGCCTGTCTGTGCTGCAGTTGTTGGTCTACATGTGTGGAAAGCATTGTAGCCTTCCACTGTAGAAGTACTTTCTGCAGCTTCAAACCAAGTCTCAGTAACAGTAACATGTCTACAGTCTCCAGAGTGAAGAGAGCATGTAGGGTGTGAAGTTTCTTGTTTGGGCTTCTAACATTGAGAAATAACACCTTAATGTTGCTTTGAGTTTTATTTATTTAGTTATTGCTATACTGGTAGTGTTGTCATTTTGACACTGCCTAAAAATGGCTCTGAGGGTATGGATAAAGTTTTAGCCAATAACCGCAAGCTCAGTGGAGGCATGTGCCGACCACCATTGGCAAAGTAAAGTTGTTTGTTAACCATGTCTTCCCATGCTAATAAACACTGGATTCCCTGGAGTAACACATTATAAAAATCTATCATTTTCTGTTCATACTGTGATATCATCCTTGGTGAAGGCAGAATGCTGCTCAACGCAAGGCACATACCTGTCTATGACACATATTCAGAGAGATCCATAATGTCTCTTCCCATATAGCCCAGTGAGGTATGCCTCAGGTTATTTACATCCACATGGGCTATGATAGAATCATGTTAGTGCCTGTGCGGTGACTTAAGTACATGCATGATATCATGGATCCTAGCTCTAGACAGGCAACTAGCCATTACCTTCTCCTTGTCTATCCTTGTCAGAGGAGTATCTGTGGGTCATGCAATAGAATCCCAGAGTACATGTATGATATATATGGAGCCTAGCTCTAGACAGGCAACTAGCCATTACCTTTTTATTGTCTACCCTTGTGAGAGGAGTATCTGTGGGTCATGCAATTGAATCCCAGAGTATATGCATGATATCATGGATCTTAGCTCTAGACAGGCAACTAGCCAATACCTTCTCCTTGTCCACCCTTGTGAGAGGAGTATCTGTGTGTCATGCAATAGAATCCCAGAGTACATGCATGATATCATGGATCCTAGCTCTAGACAGGCAACTAGCCATTACCTTCTCCTTGTCTACCCTTGTGAGAGGAGTATCTGTGTGTCATGCAATAGAATCCCAGAGTACATGCATGATAGCATGGATCCTAGCTCTAGATAGGCAACTAGCCATTACCTTCTCCTTGTCTACCCTAGTGAGAGGAGTATCTCTGTGTCTTGCAATAGAATCCCATATGACAAGACTACTAGGTAAAGTGTTTGCTTACCTTATGGGCTTTGTTCATGGGGATCATTGGGTGTAGACTTGTGTGTGTTGTTAGGTACTGCTTTTGGTGTGCCCTTTAGTGACTTCAGAGGGTAGGTGTTGCTGTTTGACAGTTTAACAGGTATTTGAGGTTCGGACATGTTTCTTTTAAGTGCCTCAGCATAAGAAGGTCTATGTGTGTGATGAGCAGTGTGTGTGAAGGATCCGGTGTATGTGAATGATGCAGTATGTGTGTTTCTTTACAACCTTGTTTGTAAGTGAGATTTTTGCCTCCAAAAAAGTTATGTCTGTCCATTTCTCACATACTGTGTTAGTTTTTTTAAGGATTAAAAGGTGGTCTACATACACGAGACAATTGTTACATTATCACCGGATGTGAATATCTACCAAGCTGGCCACAGAGACATTAAGAAATTGCAAATCCGTGTTGCCAGGACCTGTATTAGGGTTGGACTATTATGGTTTAGGGTCAAGGTTTTAAATGGCTGACCTGAGTGGTGTCTAAGTTGAATGCTAGATGTTAGTGATATCATACCTCACACTGGCATCATATGAATGATAAGTGATTTAAAAATCGATCCCTAAGTGGTAAGATGGATAGCAGACTGGCTAAAAGACAGAACCGATATAGTATAAGTTGTTGGCTCCTCATCAGAAAGTAAGAATATGACCAGTGGTATCTCTCAAGGTTCAGTGCTGGGACCCCTGCTTTTTAGCATTTAGATTTCTGATCTCTGGGCAGGGACTAAATATCACTGGTTTACTAGGTTTCCAGATAATTGCAAACTGGGAATTATTGTTAAGTCTCCCCCAGACACCTGAATCCTCCAGCATGACCTTTCACCAATTTCATTAGTGCACTAAAAATTTGGTTCAATTAAATGTTAAAAATGTAGTATCATTGCATTTGGCAGATGGCCCCTCCTTACAACATATGGTATTGCCAATACACCACTACAAAATGAAAATGTTGTTAGGCATTTTGGAACATGGGTTGATAACTCCCAATCTTTTCATCATGTGACAACAGTAGTTAAGAAATCCTTCTGCTTAGCATATGTAATCACAAGGAAATATCATCCAAATCTGAGGAGGTCATAATTCCCTTACATTCAGCACTGATTAGGCTAGCTATTGAGCTACTGAGTCCAAATCCCCCATTGGGATTTATCTTAGTAGACATATCAAATATCTAGAAAGGCCACAGGCCACAGAGATTAATAACCAAGAAGATCACACATGCCTAAAGACAATGAGCAACCAGGAGAAGCTGGAAGCACTGTTACTTTATTCGCTATATTAGAGACTTTTGTGGGAAGACATATGCTTGGTCTACAATGCCATTGGAGACCTATCCCTGCAAGACTATTTCTTCCACTAAACCAGAACAAAGGCCCTAAATCTTCATTAAGAGATAAACCTGCCTCTCCACCTTGTTTTGTTTATCACTGAGAACCTCCCCTACTTCTGGAACAGACTTCTCCTACAAGTTAAACAATGTGATTTGCTAGCATCCTTCGAACAGAATGTAGATGATTTTTTGGGCCCACACAATGCAGCAAAATTAACAGGCCTAGACCTCCTTGAGAAGAGGGATACAGCCTGATGGTGGATCCTGGCAAGGCCTATATGGTCTTATGACTAAATTGCTTTGAAATATCTATGAATCTATGAAAAAATATATTGATGTATGTATAGCAAGTAAAATTGCAAATAAACTGTTAAAAAAACTAACGGAGGATAGGGTGAAAATAAGAGAAAATATGACTAAAATAAAAAGAAAATGCAAAATAAACTAAGAATGTATAGCAACAGTAATAGAAATGAAAAAGTGCAATGTGAGAAGGCATTATAACAGTTCTGAAGACAAGTAACCGAGCAATTAGGTAATGAAAGAATATCATAGGATTAAAGTTTAAGATGCATGTGCTAGGATATATGTATGAGAGGAAGTTTGTCCTGCCTTTAGGTATCTTTGATACAAAGCAGAAAGAAGCAGAGTTGGGGCAGAACTAGTCAGACTGAACAAAGATAAGACAAGACCATGGACGACTGGGAAAACAATTACTGAATGAGTTATTTACTTCAGTCCTCAAAGATAAAAGCAGGGGAAGTGTGTCATGCTGAGAGTGAGGGAGGGCAAATGGAGAGAAAAGTGCACAGCCTCTTAAGACAAATCAAGAGGAGGACCATAGGACACTGGCTACCAACATGGAGGATAAAATACAATGACCTGATGAGATTTTTACCTAATCCTCAGAATTTTGCCCATTGTGTTGGTAGCTAGCTTCCACCACAAAGATATTTAATGGATCACTATCTAGTTCGGAAGTGACAAAGGACTATGAAACAACAAGTGTAGCAACTTTGTATGGAGTGGCAATAGAAAGGGGAAAATAGTGGCCCATTAGTTTCAGAAGTGGTGGGGAAAACCATGCTGGGGATACTAATGAGAAGACTGTTAACATTTTTAGAAGGTAACAATCTCCAGGATGACAATGTGCTCAAGGCCAGAATGACCTCTCAGTCAAGTCGGATCCAGTTTTATGTATATATGTATGCATGCAAGTGTCTATGTATGAGTACATGTATGTATGCATGCATGTATGAGTGCATGTATGCATGAATGTGACTGTGTGTATGTGTGTGTGTGTGTGTGTATGTGTATGTGTTGTGTATGTATACATGTATGTATGTACGAATGTGAGTGTGTATGTATATATGTATAAATAAATGTATATGTGTGTTCATGCACGTGTGCATGCATGTATGTTATGTATGTGTGTATGTCTATATGTAGGCATGTATGTATGTCCATGTGAGTTTGTAGGGTCTATATTATATCATCGAACACTTAAAAAAGTGAATGATGAATGATCAACCCCATGTAAGTGAAAGCTTTCAATCTTGAAAGCTCAGAACAGCAATTTTTTTCCCCTTGGAAAAAAAAATCGCTGTTCCGAAAAAAAAAATAAATAAAAAAAAAATTGAAAGAATACATAAAGTCCACACCCCCCTATTTAAATATACCAACTCCGAGATCGCACTACAGTGCCAAAAACAGCAAAGTAATGGAAGCGGCCAAGCGAATTCAAAGCCACTTCGATATTTTGCCTTTTCGTTGCTTTAAGTTTGCCCAAGATGCATTCCATAGAATACGTCTTCGGTCATCTAATAGGAACCCTGTTTGCATGTATGTATGTATGTATGCATATATTTGTGTTTTGATTACCAGGTTGTCCAACTTGGTTGTAGTCCTTTTTCAGAGGAGACCTGAGGTGAAAATCTGCACAAAGTATAACATTTCAACACATACAAATTACATACATTCGTCAGTAAGTAATGCAACTTGTTGAATACAAATAGCCACAAAAATATAAGGTGATTTATGTAATTCAGGTGACGTGTTGCAATTCCATTGTTGACTGACTGAGTTATATAAATCAGAACACACACAGTATGGTAAGCTCCCTGGCATTTTTTAGTTAGAGACTCTTACTGTTTCACTCTACAGACACAGGAAGACTAGGTTTAATATTGTGTAGGGGAAGTTCTATTAAAAATGAAAAAAAAATTGAAGAGTGTGATGTTGGCATATAAAATTTGGGGTTAGGGTATGCAGTGGTCCTTTACAATGGGCAATAAGTGTTGTGAAAATTAAGGATATGAGAACAGAGTATATGAAGAGAATGGGGGAGGTACTGTTGTGATTCAAAGCTATATGTACTGCACAGATATTTAGAATTAAAATGGTTTATAATTGAATTAATCAGGAAAGCAGATAAACTGTGATAGGTATTGCATGAAGGTCACATATAATTGTCATGCATTTTTTGTTAAAGGTTATCACTATTTTGCACAATATTTATGACTGGGTCATAGGTGAGCCTGAAAGAAGAGTGGCAATACATGTGTGCTTTGTCAACTTCAGTGAAGACATTTGATTTGGTCTCACAAGAGGTTGATAGGAAAAGTAACTAGATTAGGGTGGGACCAGTACTAGTGACAAGGATAACTCTATGGCTGAATGGTATTAAAGAGAGGATTCTAGGAAGGTTAATGATGCGTGGACTTAGGACAGTAGCCAATGGCACATCAGAAGAGTACAATATCTTATTGTGGCAAAAGCTTAATGATTTGTTAAAAACATATTAATGGTTTGGTGAAATATAAAATTTGTTATGGACTTTGTATATAGTTTTGATTAAGTTTTATTTGTTATATTTTGTATATATCTTGTTTTATTTTGTTAAAATATAATAAAACTTTTTTTTTAAAAGAAAAGTACATAAATACTATAAGACTTTCCTGGTAAACAAATGTTAAATAAATAAATTCTGACAATAACGTATACAATATTACCTTCTTCTTTAGTCTGTATGACTCTGGAATTGTCCTACTCCCCTTTCCCTTAAAGACAGATTTAATAAGTACACGTCTCCAATCTTAAAGAATCTCCCCATATTTATATGACCTAGTGAATAATAGATACAATGGTGCAGTAAATTCTTGCTGAAGTATTCTATGGTCATTGTAACTAACTCTGTCTCCTCCCTGTGTTTTGTTTGGATCCAGTTTGCACAGTTTTTAATATGATCTAATTTGATTCCAGTATCTGAGGTTACCTTGGATGTCCAGGACAGCTTGTCAGCCCCTCTGTGCAGTCAAACTATTTTGCATAAGATTTTGTAAATATATCTATAATCTGTTGTGTCTGAGAATAAATTTTAGAATCTGCACACAGTTAATCAATTTGTATGTCTTTACTCCTTCCACATCTTATGTAGCTATAAAAAAGTTTCCTGTTATGACCAATATCTTTATATACATTTTCTTCAAATTTTTCTTGATCTTGTCTCACACTATGCTTAATTTGTTTGCCCAGCTTGTTTATTTCAGTTTTCCAAGTTGTAGTTCAACCTCTCTTCCATTTCTTATATTTTTATCTTTCATATTAATCAAGTATCTTGTTCTTATGGAAATATATCCCCCTGACGTTGTATGTCTGGATCCTGATGTTAAAGATTTTTTTTTTGCACTTAAAGAATTTCTCTTTCAAAACCTTCCACATTTCATCTGCAGTTTTTCCACTGAATACATCACTCCAGGTAGTTTTACACAGAGACTGTTTTGCTTCCATATAATCTGCAATTAACCTTCTGTGTATTGGTTTAGATTTCAGTTTGGCAGAATTATCTAGAAACAAATTAACCTTTATAACCCATGATCATTGCACATCAACGGTGGCAAAACTTGACTTGAAGTAACAGTAATTTCTTTAGGAAGACAAACAATGTCTAGTATGTTCCATTCCCTGGTAATTTTTTTTTTTTTTTTACAATCTGAAGCAATTGTTGTTCCTGAATATACTTTCTGAATAATTTCCTTACTAACATTATTCCAATCTGTTTTTGGTAAATTTAAGTCCGCAGCTAATATTATTCTTCCCTCCTGTGTAAGTCTTGGGTCTAGTACTCTTCAGTGCCCATGTTGGAGATATACCTGAGGAAATATAGAACAGCATTAATTTCATTGCTAATGGCAAAAGGGAGGTGGAGCAGTGGAAGATGGAGGAAGAATCCAGTGAAGGATTTGGAAAGGATGAAGAAATGGGCAGTAAGATGGCAGTCAAGGCTCAATGTAAATAAATACAATTAGTCCACAACAGTCCTGGTGTGAAGTAGTATATGAGGAATACCTCTGCCTTGAGGTACTGGATGACCACAAATTCACTCCTGGGGTGGTGCCCATGTCCCTCCTTGGATGAACTTCACCAACCTAACCAGCAACAACTGGGGCAACTCATGATAAATATTGCTAGGCTTATAAGGGCTATAAGGACATTAGTCTAGTAACCTCCTATGAACTTATGAGAGGGTACCTAATACTGCAGACACTTGGAATAGTGAAACCACACCTACCATGGACTGCAGTGGGTTTCAGACTATTGTAGATCCCCCTCCTGCACTCTGACACATTCCGCTAAATATTACAAAATATTGGCTGGACACGTACACATTGAAAATTCTACTACTGAAGACTTGACAGAAGTTTTAAAAGCCTCAACACCCCCTGACATTTCAGGAAAATATGGGGAAAATAAACTATAGGTGATAATATTCTAAAACACACAGATGATGGATTTCCTGTTGCTAGGAATACCTTACTAAAAGCTCTTACTACAACATGTCCCCTGACTGGGCAAGAATTAAACCCATTGTACAGCTAGAAAATGAATCTATTGATGCACAGTTACAATGTATGATAGATACATTCAATGCCTTTTCTGGGCATCCAGAACCTACAGAAGGAGCAGCGACCACTGGATTGTCTGCTGCTGTCATTAAAGGCTTATTACCACCAATTCAAGAGCAAATCAAAAAGGTTTGCTCAAACTGGTCAAGTTTAGACATTCATGCAATTGTTAGTCAAGCACAACATGCAGCAGAAAACTGACAAGAAAAAGAGCAAAAGAAAAAGTAAATGTTCATCGGTACCAGTTCGATATTGACTTATTGTGGAAGGGTAAGAAGGATTCATGGAACAGACAGATTTAAATTCGTCCAATCACAAGCCCTAGGACAATGTCAACAGAATTATTATCCTCCTATGAGCTGCATTAAATTAATTGTTTCAGTTGTGGTCAGTCTGGACATTAGGAAAATGAATGTCCATTGTCTTTACAACAAACAAATTCATCAAATGTCCAAATGCCACAGCAAGCAGAAAGACATCCTCCTGTGTGGACCAGTTGGCAGCCACCAATATGGCAGCATAGCTCATTAGTACAGCCATGAACATGAACCACAGCCATTTCCTCTACTACCAATTGACAAAGAGGTCCTTTTGTCTATGTTGCCGTGCAAAATTCATCTTTCGCTCTTCTTACTGACACAGGAGCAACTAAATCTGATTACTTCAGCAAATGCTGAAAATCTTCAACATTCCACTGAATCAGTCCACTGAGTGGGAGTCTCTGGACTTCCTTTAGATTATTCAGAAGTAAAAGTTGTCCCTGTTGTGGTCAAGTCTGTGCATCTTCCTAGGTAAGATTTAAAATATGTTCTGTTAGATAATCCAGAACTGCTTCTTTTTGTCTACAGCTCCTGCTTTCAAAGAATTACTGAATGCATTGTTGTTATCAAAGGAACAAGCTGTGGCCAAATGTACCACACATAAAAATTACATCTCTTATATTTGAGGTAATCGTTTTGCAGATATATTCGCAAGACAAGCTGCAATGTCCTATCCTGCTCAAGCTTTATTTTTGTAGCAACTCCAGTATACTAACAACAATATCTCTTTACAGGAACTGTTATTTATCCAGAATTAGCCTGAAGATTCTGAATGGGTGAGATGGATCCATGATAGCTGCCGCCGTTTTACAGACTTTTTGTGGTACCACCCACATGGGTGGCTGGTAGCTCCACAAAATGTTCTAACTCAGTTGTTAAAGCATACCTCTTACCCTCTCATTTGGGCAGCTGGTAGGGCCCCAAAAACTTCTAATTCATTTGTTAAAGCTTACCCATTACCTTCCCATTTGTGTAAAATGCTTTAATAAAACAGATTTTCAATTATTTTTATGCTCCTCGTCTTTCAAAAGTCACACAACATTTAGTTAATACAGGTGTGATTTCTTTAGAACACAGTGTTTCCAACACTCACACAAACCTTGAAAAAGCAGTGGGGGCCATTTTGTACCATTCAGTGGGATTTTATTGAACTCCAACAAATGCAAAATCTGGAGTATGTACTTGTAATTGATGTTTTTTCTGTATGGATAGAGGTATATCAATGTGTAAGAAATGATGCTACAATAGTAGCCAAAACTAATTCAGGATTTTACCTCAGGATTGGGTGTTTCTTGGTGTGTAGCATGCATCTTGATACATTGACCCTAGACTGCATCTAGATACATAGTCCCTAGTAAATGCATGGAGTTGCACAAAATTTGTTTATTTATTCTTTGGTTTACCCATTTATTTTTGTATTTATTAAGCATTTGTTTAACAAGAAAGTCTGACTGGGACAAAGCCCATTTTCAGCAGATGCCCATGGAGGACACTCCATATGCATGTCTTTGGAATGTGGTAGGAAATCAGAGCACCCAGAAGAAACCACCACAAATGCAGGGAGGACATGCAGATTCTGCACAGAAAGCACCACAGCCAAGAATCAAACCAGAGAACCTCTTGCTGTGAAGCGACAAAACTAACCGCTGCAACATTGCACCACTCTATGCTGATGGGGAGATTCAACTGGGCACATACCAAGTCTGATAGCAGAATGGCAGCAGTAAAAACCCAATCTCCACAAACACAGAGATGAGAGTACAATTTGTGAGAAATCTAGAGTAAGAAAAGTGAGGTAGAAGAGTTTTATGCTAATTAATTTATCATTCATTACACTTTATGAAAATAACATAAAAAGAAGAAAATGAGTATGAAAAATGGAAGGATAGATGGAAGGATAGAGTATGACAGAAAAGATGGAAGGGACGAGAGGAGGGTGGTGGAAGTAGGGCTTATAAATCAGAAGTTTAACTATAAACCAGAAGTTAAATAATGACTAGACTAGCATAAACAGGAGATATTGCCCTGTAGAGCAGATGGATGAAACTCTGAATGTGCCACAGTAGATCTCTTCTTAATTAGTTGTAATGGTGGTCAGCTGGGGAGTATGGCAGTGAGTGGCCAATGTCGGGTCATCTGTCGAGGAAGGGGAACTGCCCTTGCTCTATGGGTGACTCCTAGAGTGACCACTAAATGACATACCTGTGAGGCATAAGCCTACTGAGCTTATTGTGTGACTCTGAATAAGTCACCTAGCCAGAAAGCTCTCACTTGCTGAGTCTGAAAAACGTCTGTTAAGATCACTACCCTATGACCCTATGCTGGCTAAGAAAGTCAGATAAATAACATTTCTTGCATTGGGAAACAATGTCCAATTGAAGCCTTGTTTGGAGCAAAGAACCTGTATGTTCAAAAACACAGTTTATTCCATTGTTTGTATTTGTAGACACTATAATTTGAAGCTTTCTGTCCACTGGCAGACACCGTAACTTGGATTAATGAAGACACCAAGGAGCAAAGTAGATTTAAGTGGAAATAAGAGATTGGTGTATTGTGCTGATATGTCAGTGGATTACAGTAGCCTACAGGTTGTTGTTAGCTTGATGAACATTAGATAACTAGATAATTCTAGTTGTGCTTAAGGCTTCAGGGTAGTGAAAACTCAAAATTCAGTAGCAGGAAAGTGTGAGAAAGGAAGCTTCCTTTATAAATAATAATTACGAGAAGGCTAGTTATCTCATGGGAAACAAAGTAAGCAGGGCAGCAAGAAAACATTAGGAAAGCAGGTCACATCTGAGTTAATTTTCCAAACTAAGTTTCAAGATTTTTTGAAGGTTTGATGATTTCATTTTGTGAACTCCCAACAAGAAGTTCAAGATAAGAAAATTTGAAAATGTAACTGATTCACAAGAGAGGTGGACAGGAAATTCCAAAGCTCACTGTTTTTTCTTTTAATCATTTTTGCAGGGGAGGCAGCAATGATCTAGGAGGTTGTACCCCTCTCACTTACATATGATAAATTCACTCCTCATATATGCTAACCCTAACATTATCTTCTTTAAAAACATTTCCCAAAGAGGACACTATACAAGACACTTACTCACTTTCTACATACTACTGCACACATAGAACACTGTTCCCTTATTGTAACCCTCACCTACAAGCATTTTAACACACGCACTTCCAGGTAGCTCCTGAATATGATGTATATATTGGATAGCGTCTGCACATACCAGCAGACACTATGCTTAAAAGTACTTTGTGTTTGATAGTATCATACACCTTTGGCAAGCCAATAACCAAAGCTCTAGCAATATTATCATGTTTATGGCACATATGTATTCAAGTAAGTAAGTCAAGAAGAGCTGTGCACGTCCCATAACCAGAATGAAATTTATTTTGAAAGTCGTAGTGAAAGTTATGAGCATTAATGTGGGGTTTTATGCACATTTTCAATATTTGTGAAAAAAAGAACAGAAGGGCTACAGACCAGAAGTTATTCACAAGAGTTTAAAGACAAGCCTTGTGCAAAGGTACTATGAGTTCTGCAATCCAGGTATGGAAGCACCTTTTTCAGGTACTCAGAGATTTATCAGACTAGATACTAGGAAGGACGCAGCTGGATCATCCATCTTTAAAAACACAGTAGACAGCAATTAATCATTTTTTCTGCTTTGCTGGTTTGGACAGCCTGAAAATTCAATGGAGTTTAAAGGTTATATTATAGAAGTTAAAATTTATGGTGCAAATTGTGAATGTAGTATATTTTATAGTATCATCACAATAAACACTGAATTATTCTGTCTTTCTGTAAGAATCAAGATGGGAAATGAAATAGAAATGTTTGATTTGTCATCTAATCATAACTGCATTGGATTGTTTCTGTGATGATTTAATATAGCAATAACCGATAATGCCGATGTGGTATATTGAAGATTTACCCACGGTTGGTGTAACTAAATCACGAAGGCATGAGTATGGGACTTGCATTCCTACACATTTGCAGTACACCGGTGCTGCCTAAAGAAGCATTGGAGAAAGGAATATCTTTGTTGCTTTTTTTTTTTAAATTGAAAACAAACAAAAAAAAGAAACAAACAACCTGGGAGGCTTGTAATTTACAGGAGAGATGGGGCAGATGAAATGAAAGGATAATCAGCCATGTTTATTTAACTTTATATAACATACCTGCAAAGAAAAACTACATCTTCAGTTTTGACACATCTGACAAAAAGCAAGAAGAATTGTATAATACCGCTATACTACACTGGTCTGGAATGTAAAACTACTCCAGCTGCATGGGACTCCAAGCAACAAAACTTTGACAAGAACCTTACATATACAGGCTCTAAAAGAAATCAGTCAGCCTCAGTAAGAAGCTGAGATCCCTCATAAAATCCTCCAAAGCTAGTTACGCAAACAAAATCACCACTGATTCTAAAGGCAATCACAAAGCATTCTATAGCTATGTCAAGAATCTCAATGGCAACACTCAGATCTGCTCTGAGTTACAGCACAATGGCACTAAATATACAGACCCACCTGATATTGCCAACATCATAGCAGATAGGTTCATTGCTATCCTTACCTCTCTCTTACCCCCTAAATGGCCCATCTCTATACCGGAAGAATGCAAAGTTCCTGTAATCATGGCTACACAGGTACAAACCACACTCTCCAAAGCCAAGAACACAACATCCATGGGACCTGACAACATCCCAGGCTGCATTCTACATGAACTACAGAATGAACTGGCACCCCACCTAAGTACCATGTTCAATCATAGCCTTACCTCAGGCTTTGTGCCCACTGAATGGCACACAGCGATGGTCATCCCAGTCCACAAAGGGAGAACCACCATGGACCCCGGGAACTACTGCCTCATTAGCCTGATGAGCCTGATCTGCAAGGCTATGGAATGTATCACATGGAACTTATAAACAATGATATTGGAAATCTCCAAACTCTGGAAACCACCCAGTTCGGGTTTGTAAAAGGCAGATCATGTCTCCTAAACCTGATAGACTGCTTTGAAGTGGTCACCAATGCTGTAAATGAGGGGAAGGTGGTTCACACACCCTATCTAGATCTCGCCAAGGCTTTCAACACCATCCCCCATTCTGGAATTATAGATAAACTCAGCTAAACTACGTATAAATCCCTATGTCACAAGATGGGTTGCCAACTGGCTCACTGACAGAACCCACACTGTGAAAGTAGCAGACTCCAAATCTGACTTCAAACCAGTGACAAGTGGAATACCACAGGGTTCAGTCCTATTTCCTCTCCTGTTTGGTATCTACTTCTCTGACACAGAAGGTCCTTGGCTAATGAAGTTCGCAGATGACTGCAAACTAGGAGCCATAATCGAAACTCCTATCGATGTGGACATCCTACAAAAGGGCCTCACTGAGACAGATGCCTGGTGTCAAAGCCATGGCCTCAAGCTCAATGTCAAAAAGTGGATTGTCATCCCTTTTGGTAAAAACTCTGTACCCATGAACTACAACATAGGTGATTGTCTTCTTAACACCGAAAGTGTGATAAGAGACCTTGGGACACAGGTGGACAGTAGTCTCTCCTTTGATAATCACATCGCCATAGTAGTCAGGAAATCCTTCTACATGCTACACCTCATCACAAAAGGTTTTTCTTCCAGGAAAAAAGAGGTCATTGTTCCCCTCTACTCATCACTCAATAGACCCATTACAGAATACAACACCTGTTTTGGTATGTACCTCACAAGACATTGACAACAACTGGAAAGGCTGCAGAAATACCTCATAAAGAGGATTACCGACCTCAAACAGATGCCCTACGCAGACTGTCTCAAAAAACTCCAGCTTTACTCCATTGCATATTGCCTACTCAGAGGCAATCTCTGCCTAACATACAAAGCTATGTCAAACCCAGAGCTGTTGGACATGCTCCATTTAAAGAAATCCCAATTCCTCTGAGCTACATGCTCTAGGGACCTAAACCTTGTCACCACTATAAACAGAACATGCTGGAGGGATAGATTACTGTCCCAGATACTTCCCATACTCTGGAACAAACTACCTATCTATATCAAACAAAGCTCCTCATTAGCACTCTTCAAGAAAAATCTCAATGATTGGATAGGAGATAGGAAATTCACCCCAGGGATCACTTCTGTGTCTCTGCTCGACAGGGGCACAGGAAAATAATTTTCTTAGGTGACGAAAGCCAGGGTACCTTTTTGGCTAGGCTTATATAGGCCCTAGGGCCAATAGCCTAGTACCTACCTATGAACCTATGAACTTATGAATGGACCCTTGAAGTGAAAAAGAACAACTGTGTTGTGCTTTGATATAACAAGCAGATTATGATAAAAATGGAGACTAGTATGATAGAAAATATAAATAAGTAAAACACTACATTCTTAAACTGATTCAGGGTTCGAATCACTTGTTTGTTGATATAATAAAAAAAGGGATTAAGAAATGAATTTCCATCAGCAGTAATATGTATTAAGTAGTTAGAAAAAATATTAAAAAAGCTGGCTACTAAAAGTAAAAAAAAAAATGTTGATATGAATGTAAGGGAATTTGTCCCTTCTGCTCATTGTATGTGGTTATGGAAGAATTATAAATCAATACTGTTTAATCAATTGTGGATGTATCTTCAGATCCTCAGATATGGTAACATAAAACGAATGATGTGCTTTCTGTCAAAACAGGAGAGTGCATTTTTGATTAGTAGCAAATGCTGTCCCTAGTGACAGCATGTAAAAGGCTTGACAAGAGATTTACCTTCATAAATAAGACATCTGAATGTGGTCAGTCTATTGTTCAGATAATGGCAAGGAAACAATTGACAAAGTTAAAACAATATGTAAACACTTTCCCTATGCTCCATGTTTACTTAACTACAAATATCAGAAACCGCATATAGTTTTTGTTACATTAACATTAGACATACTGATGTTATTATCATTTAATATGACAAACTTAACTTTTTTAAAATCAACTTTTTAACCACAGGAAAGGACAGGAGCTAAGATTAAATACTGTGGCAATGCCACTTAATTTATTGATACTTGTCACCAAACCTGCAAGCTTCTAGCATTCATGTGCTGTAATATCACCAACCTTTGAACATTTTAACTCTTAGAGGGAGAACGCTGTGGAAGACAAACATATTCCCTTAGCTTGCCTCTTCAGGAATCACAAGACTCCTTGGCAGAATGTTTCTTTTCTTGAGGTGTTTGGGGGATTCAGCAGAGTACTTGACTATACTTAGCCCTAACATCTCTGTTACTGATGTAGAATTCAATGACCTCCAAAGACCTCCAAAGCAGACACCCAAGCAACCGCTACCCCAAAAAAAAAAACACGTGCAACACATAGCTCACAAAGCCAGTGTGCCGAACAGTCACAGCCCTTAAGGCTAAACAACACACCTGATACACTTGTAATAGGTGACTCTATCATCAGGCACACTGACGTCCCACTCACCAGGCTGAACAAGGAGAAAGTCACAGTGAGCTGCCTGTCAGGCACTAGGATCCACCACATAACACAAGCACTCAGGTCACTCCAAGGCAAGTACAAATATGACTCAATCATTGTCCATGCTGGTGTGAATGACCTGAGACATACCTCCCTGGACTACATGAAAAGAGACATAGAGGAGCTCTCTGAGCATGTAGCCCAGGCTGGTATGACCCTGACCTTGAGTAGCATCTTACCCTCACCAAGAATGATGCCACAATATGAAGACAAGATGATCAATTTCAACAATTGGCTTAAGTATTGGTGTCATTCAAAGGGGATCCAATGCCTGTCAGCCTGGGATGACATGCTTGACAAGCCACGATGCTTCGCTATGGACGGCTTGCACCTGTCACCCCTGGGCTTTCGGATATTGGCAAAGGCTCTTGCTACCCCCATAGTGCCTTTTTTAGGCAAGGCTCAAAAGACAAACCCACCTCCATAGGTATCACAAGGGATAAGAAACTAAGAGTAATGCTACTCAACGCCAGAACTCTCCTTAGCATGGAGAACATCGATATCTGTGCAGTAACAGAAACCTGGTTCAAGGCTCCCGAGAGCACCCCAGCACTACCAGGTTATACCTCATACCATGCTTTTCGGCCCCAAAACTTGGACCGAACCACAAAAGGAGGAGGAGTATCAATATTCGTCAAAGATACCCACACCTCCAGGTTGGTGGCACAGCACGAAGCATCAGAGACTATCCATGTGCAACTAACAGTGGGTAAAGCTGCCTTCCAGTTTATAGCCTGCTACAGAACACCCCTCCCAAACCCAGGAACCCCACTCGGCCTTCCTGAGAACACTGGAAAATATGAAGGTCTCTCCAAACACCATTATATTGGGCGACTTCAACTACCCAAACATAGACTGGGAGCATTACTCTAGCTCCAACACCCTAGCCCAAAGGTTCCTAGAATTTATAAACTCAAATACTATGGAACAACTTGTTACCACTCCCACAAGAGGGGAAAACATACTCGACCTGATCATCACCAACATGGGGACACTATGCTCCAGACCAGAAGTGTATCACTCACTGCTAAGATCAGACCATAAACTAATCTCACTGGATATTCACATCCTGACCCCACCCCCTGCCCAGAAAACCACAGTGAAAAACTTCTCTAAAGCAAATTTTACACGCCTCAAAACTGAGGCGGAATCCTTCAAAGCCCCCAGGCCTGTGGAAAATACGGCCCAGACTGCAGAATCCTTTATAAATGCATTCTATGAACACCTTCAGGAATGCATGCATCATGCAATCCCAAATAAAACCAAGACCCAATCCTCCAAAGTCAGACGTCCTGTCTGGTGGACTCCAGCCATAAACAAGCTATACAATAGAAGGAGGAAGCTACTACATGATAGAGCAAAATCCCAAAAAAGGAAGGCATCTCTGATCAGTATTAGCAAAAAACTACGGGCACTCATAAAATCGTCTAAGGCCAGCTTCAAGAGAAAAATTGCACAGGACACTAAGGATAATCACAAGGCTTTCTTTAGTTATGTTAGGAACCTGGGTGGGAATTCCCAGATATGCTCAGAATTAGTCCAAAATGACAAAAAATACACTGAGCCCACAGAAATTGCCAACATCCTAGCTGACAGGTTCAGTGCAAACTCCCCCCCCCACCAAAAGTGCAAATATCTATCCCAAGAGAGTGCTGCCCCCCTGACATCTCAGATGCTCAGGTAAAAGCCGCCCTCTCCAAAGCAAAAAACACAGCATCAATGGGACCAGATGGTGTCCCGGGCTGCATCCTACATGAACTCCAAGAAGAGCTAAACCCAAACATAAGACTACTGTTCAATCTTAGCCTCACTACAGGATATGTACCCAAAGAGTGGCGTACAGCAACAGTGGTCCCTCTCCACAAAGGTGGTGCCTCAACGGATCCTGGAAACTATCGCCCCATAAGCCTGACTAGCTTGGTCTGCAAAGCTATGGAAAGGATCATCATGGACCTCATAAATAAAGATATTGGGGACCCACAGACACTGGATCCTACCCAGTTTGGCTTTGTTAAGGGCAGATCCTGCCTCTTAAACCTGGTCGATTTCTTTGAAACAGTCACCAAGGCTATTGACAAGGGGAAGGTGGTCCACACAGCCTACCTGGACCTCGCAAAAGCCTTCTATACAATACCCCACTTGGGCATTATAGATAAGCTCACCAGCTTAAATATAAACCCCTGTGTCACTAGATGGGTTGCAAACTGGCTCAAGGACAGAACCCACATGGTTAAAATTGCTGGAGCCATGTCAGACTCCAAACCAGTTACAAGTGGCGTCCCACAAGGCACAGTCCTGGGACCTCTCTTGTTCGGTATATATTTCTCGGCGGTACAGGCCAACACGGAAGGACTGTGGCTGACCAAGTTTGCAGATGACTGCAAACTGGGTGCCATAATCAACTCTCCAGCCGACACAAGCATCCTCCAAAAGGGCCTCATAGAAACAGACAACTGGTGCCAGAGCCATGGCCTCAAGCTAAACACCAAAAGTGTATAGTCATCCCCTTTGGCAAAAACAAAGTGCCCACAAATTACCACATAGGTGGTAATCCATTAAGTACAGAAGACGTCATTAGGGACCTGGGGACCCAAGTTGATAGCAATCTCTCATTTGACAACCACGTGGCCAAAGTGGTTAGAAAAACATTTTATATAGCCCACCTAATCATGAAGGGATTCACATCTAGATCAGGGGAGGTCATCGTGCCTCTTTACTCATCCCTCATCAGGCCCATAATTGAGTACAATGCCCCTTTTGGGATGTACCTTACCAGACACCTGCAGCAACTGGCAAGGCCCCAAAAGTACCTTACCAAGAGGATCAAAGGGCTCAAACAGATGCCATATGCTGCCCTGTTAAAGAAACTCCAGCTCTACTCAGTGGCATACCACCTGCTCAGAGGCGATCTGTGCCTGACGTATAAAGCCATGTCCAACCCGGAATTAATGGACATGCTGCACCTCAGAAAATCCAAATCCCATCGAGCTATGCGCTTGAGAGACATGAACCTCAGCACTGAAATAAATAGGACATGCTGGAGGTACAGATTCATAACCCAGAGGCTCCCTTCACTCTGGAATAAAATCCCAGTCCAGGTTAGGCAGAGTCCCACATTGACTCTCTTCAAGAGGAATCTTGATGAGCGGATGGGAGATCGTAGGTTTACCCCGGCTATCACTTCTGTGTCACTGTTAGACAGAGGCACAGTATACTAACCTCAAAAAAAGGCATAGCAAAATTAATTTAAAATGGGTGGCGAAAGCCAAACACACTCTGGCTAGGCTTATGAATGCCCTAGGGCAGATAGCCTAGTATGAACCTTTGAACCTATGAAAGCTTAAAGTAACCTAAGAGCCTGGATTTTAAAAATGCTATGGGTGTACCAATTCAGTACTTTTCCAGCTACAAAAGTCTGGACATATGGTTGAACCTTAGCCTAATATTTACGTTTCATATTGATACAGAGGTTGAAAAGGGCGAGTCCTTCTGTCTGGCAGTGAGTGCAGAAAATTGAGGCTATGAGCTGTTAAGGAACTACTTACTCTAGTCCATAGTTTGATTCCTTCAGCATACATTTATCTATTCTGTGACTCTGAGAAAGTCCCTTAAGTTAGACAGAGAACAGGGTCCTGCCTTAAAAAGGTGATTGTGACCAGTGGACTTACCCAGTTAACAGATACATACAATAAAGAGCAATAAAAAAAAAGAAAAAAAATATTCTCTCACAAATATATGGACTGAGGCTGAATGATGTTATGTAGTATAGGTTCTGTCAAAGGTGCTTTGCTTAATCTGTATTCTGTGAGACTAAGACATTTTACTTAATCAATCCTTTTTTTTTTTTTTTTTTTTTTATTCCAATGTTGTACAGTCTTGGAGTTAATATATTTAGAGACCAGAGATGTAGATTCACAGCTCATAACATGTAAATTGCAAGTGAAAGACCTTACAAAGCAATGTTCAAATTTGATTTATTTGTGAATTTGATGGTATTGTGCGTGATTCATTCAGGTCCCAAGGGTTTGAGTTTATGTAATTCCTTATTATTTAGCATTCCTCACCAAAATGGAACCATTTCAATCATTTTGACCTGATTCTGACTCAGCTGAAAGTGAAAGATGCAAGCTTAAAAGCTCACAGTCACCTGATGCAAGATGTTCTACTAGAGTGAATGCATAATGAATGCACAAGGAGTGTAATTCTGTTTTCATAATTCACAATTACAGATAACACGTACTATCAACTTAATAACTGCTTCCTTTAATGAGTTTTTGTCAATGTTGTTGAAGTTTGCCGTCTTGTGTCTGTTTTCCCAATGTTTTCAAAAGTTACAATGAGTTTTGACCAGGTTATGTAGGTCATCTTAGAGCTACTAGTGGTTATTCTGGTGACAGGAGAGCAAATGCCTCAGTTTCTGGGAAGCTGATATTATTGGTTAGACCTACATCTGAAGTTCTTTTAGTATTTCTGTGTTTTATATTGCACAGACTTGCCATTGCCTCCATGTGCAAGTTGACCAGTAAGAAAATTGGCATTTTGACTTAATTTTAGATCAGAAACACAGGAAAGCGCATTTTTACTCCACTTACAGTGTACTGTTCCATTGCTTTAAAGTGTTTTTGTAATTTTTATGATGCATTTTCTCTGGTTTCACCTTGTTCACAGTTACTGTCAACATTTACTTGTGTCTTATTTTTACACTACTTTAACAGTTTTTGTCTCTTTGCCACTGTTTCTGCCTTTTGCTTTTTTTCTCTGTTTTTCCAGAGTTTAAAACTGCTACAGCTAATGAAGAGTATTCCATAGATGTATGGGCCATCTTAGACCAATAGTAGTGGTTATCCTAGTGACAGAAGAGTAATTACTGCAGTTGTTTGAAGCTAACTTTGATGGTTAGAGCGACAGGTGTTGTTCTCACTGGTTCTTTCACATCCTCTGTTTTGTATTGCACAGAGATGCCAGCTGTTGCCCTCTTTATTCTAAATCAGAAGGAAGCTGATCTCCATTGTATATTCTGAGAACTTAGAAAACTGACATCCTAACTTCACTTTATATCAAAAATCAGGTAAGTACATTTTTTTCTTCTACACTTACAGTTGTTTAATTGTGTTGTTGCTTTAAAAGTATTTTAATATTTTTGTGGTATTCTCTTTTTGCTCAGAATTATGAATTGCAGCTAGCAGACCCATTGGTTATACATTGCTTTAAAGTGAGTTTGTCAAAGTTTTGGCATTTTTCTGCTATTTCTATGTTTTCCTCAAAATGTTTACAATTTATAGCTAACAGTTTTGGCTAGGCATGTTAATCATTTTAGAAACCGTACTGATTATCCTGGTGGAAGGGGAGCAATTGATGCAGTACCTGGGAAGCTGCAGCTTCTTTCATTGGTTCTTTCACTTTCCCTGTGGCTTTTAAATTGCATGAAGCTGTCTGCCATAGCTGTCATTATTCAGAGACTACAAGAAGCTGTACTGCTATGTATAGACTAAGAATTAAGGAAAGTGGAATTTTCAGTTCACGCTACAACAGAAAAATAGGAGAGGATATATTTTTTCTATTGCATGTGAAGTAGCCTTGCTACTCATTGAATTAAAGTGATTTTTATAATTTTTGTTTCATTGCCTGTGTTTTCTGAGACTTCAAAGTGAAAGGTGACACTTGCAGTCATCTTAATGTTATATTGTTTTAAGTCTTTTTGTCATTGTTTGCAGCATTTACCTGCCTTTTCTCTATCTTCCCAAAGTTTCTAAACATTATAACTAATACCAGGTTTTAGCCAGCTGTGGGCACCCTCCTTGAGATATTGGTAGTTATTCTTGTGGAAGAGGAATAATTGTGTGCACTATTCATCAGACCTGCATCTGTTGTTTTTATTTCCCTTATTATTTTACTTTGCAAATAGCATCCTGCCATTGCTGTTTTATTTTAAGATGACAAGAAACTGTTTTCCTGTGCACACAAAATAAATTAAGGAAAGTGATATTTTGATGACATTTTACATCAGAAAAGCACAAAGTGCATTTTTTCTACAGCACTTAACAGTCACATTACTATTTCATTGTTTTAATGTGAGTCTGTTTGCTGTATTTTCTGTTTTCACAGAGTTCATGTTTACAGTAATACTTAACAGTCACCTTAGTGTTACATCACTTTAAATGTGTTTTTTATCACTCTCTGCATTTTCTGTTTTTTCCAGACATTTGAAAAGTTACAGATAACAGCTATTTTGGCAAGGTATGCGTGCTGTCTTAGGGATAGTAGAGGTTATTCAGATGGTAATCGAGTTATAACTGTGGTGTCTAGGAGGCTAGATCTATTGTTAGGAGCTGCAGCTGCTGTTTTTATTTTTGTTATTTAACCAGTTATTTATTTATTTATTTTTTATTGTGAGGACCTGCCTACCATTACATTCTCTATTTTAAGATTGCAAAAAATGCACTCAGATGTTCTTCTGAGAATTAAGAAAAGTGGAGTTTTGATTTTACTTTCCACTGGAAAAGCATGAAGTACATTTCTACTACATTTGAAGCTGACTTTCTGTTTCATTGCTTTAGAGATTTTTTTGTCATTTTATGTGCTTTCTATATTTTTCAAGAGTTCAAGATTTACTGTCATCTGTAAGCTCAGACAATTTAATTTACTCTTAACCTGATATAGTCTAACACTTCCAAATCCTGTTAGTCAGAATGACTACAGACTAGGACTGGTGGAGTTCCACAAGGATCAGTGCTAGGACTGGTGGAGTTCCACAAGGATCAGTGCTAGGACTGATTTTACTTGTCATTTACTTTACTGATCTCCAGACTAAGAAACAGGACCTCTAGTTAAGTAAGTTTGCAGACGGTTGCAAATTGAGAGTTTCTATCAAATCCAGCTGTAGTGTCCAAGCTCTCCAGCAAGAACTTACACTCATAAATACCTGATGCTAGAAATGGGCTTAAATTATTTGATAAAAACAACAACATTTTCACATTTTTAAGAAAGCCCATCAACCCAGCATGCAGTGTAAATAATACCTCACTTTAAAATGGAGAATATTGTTACAGACCTTGAGACTTGGGTTGCTAATTCCTTCTCCTTTGATCATCACGTATTCACAGTAGTCAGGAAGCCCTTCTACCTAGTGCAGCTAATTGTCAAAGTAATATTATCCAGATTTAAACAAGTTACTGAACTCTTGTATTTAGCATTGATTCGGCCAGTTAGTGAATTCAGTGTCCCCTTATGGATGTACATAACTAGACATATTAAGCAATTAGAATGATCACTGAGTTTCCTAATTAAAAGGTCACTTGCTTAAAAAAACATAATCCTCTAGAAAAGACTGGAAGCACCGCTCCTTATTTAGTATTGTATATTCTACCCACAGAAGATCTATAGCTTGCCTTTTATGCCATTAGGAACCCAGTGGTCCCAGATCTCTTGCATCTAGACAAGTCAAACAGCCCCACACATATCAGAACCAGGGATCTAAATCTTCACCCACATAACAGTAAAGCATGGTCTATAGACAGGTTAATTACATAGTACCACTCCCACCTCAGGAATATATCCCCCTGTAGCACAAGCAGTGTAATGCACTATCTTCCTTCAATGGGGCCTGGACAATTGGATTGATATTTATGAATCTATCCCAGGTAGACTTGCTTGCCCTCCTTGAGAGGGGAGTACAGTCTAAGGCTAGATGTCAGCAATTTAAAATGTCTGCAAGCCTTAGTTACCTTGAATTTTCATGATTCCTGCAATGTAGCATACCAGTTCTCATACTGAAGTAATTGTATTTGATGTTTATGTCTCTTGCCTGCTGTTAATAAAACAAAATGATATAACATAAAATACAATGTAATAAAACAAATATGCATGAATATAGTGGGACACAGAGGCAAGTTGAGAGTTGTGAGGTAAATTAATATCATCAAAGGAATGGGGCAGACTGAATATTTCAGATCCACTGCCGCACTATGATGTAGTTTAAGTTAAAATACTGTGTTCATTATCAGTTTGTAACTATGACAGAAATAGAAAATACTGGCGATGTTTTGGCAAAAAAGGGAGACAGGTCTAATAAATATTATCAATGAAGAGCAGAGTTATCCAAATGTTCTTAGGCAAGTTTTAAGCATTGTGTATGATGTACTAAGTAGACAAGAAGTTATCTCCTGGGTAAATTGTGTGTAATTGCAGGTGAATGTAGGTTAGATATATCACAATACAAAGGTTTGAGGCACTGGTGTGATAAGTGAACAGAAATAATTTTGGGGCGATCAACTAAAATGGAATGAAAGTCGATACGCTAGAGTACAGATACAATGTAAATAATGGTTACCAGGATCTTTGCAGATGAAATATGAAGGAGTGACAGTTCATTAGTGCAGCCAGACACAGGATTTTCAGTACTTCAGTACAAATTGTGTCATTATTTTTGGAAGCTAGGGGCAAAGCAGTTCTCACAAGCAAGTTATTTAACCGGTCAAATAATGCAATTAGAGAATTTGCTATTATGACAGAAGAAAAAAAAATGAGAGAAGCATAGAGTCAATTTTTGGATATAGAGATGGACATAAATGTATGGGAGACTATATACCCAATGCCTAGATATTCAGTAAGGTCACATAATGTTAGAATATTTATGCATAATTGTCTCGATAAATATTTTTAAATTCCACATACACTGTAAAAGATGTTTCTGAATGTAAATGCCCATATTTGGAGGTACGAGCAGGATGTGATGAGTATGTCAGGACACTGGTCTTGTTCATGGTCAGATGTATTAAACGATGGCACTTTTTATTACCTGGGCTGCAATTAAAAAACTGTACAGACTGCAGTGACAGCTATGCTAATATAATGACTCAAACACATTTAGTGTAATAGACTGGAAAGTGTGATGTTATTTTTAAAAAGCTTAAAATCTAGAGTAGGTCCAACAGTTATAGATATTATAGGAATCATGGATGAGATGCACATTAGAGAAACTAAAAATTCTATGAAAAGTTAATGAGAAAAGAAGGCATAGACACCTCATGGGGAAATTATTGCAGACCTAAATGAAGATAGAGGGATTCCATATTGACTATTGGTAATCTTTAGTTTAAATTGCATATTCCATTTTGCATGACAATGATTATTAAGGTGAGCTTGTGTATTGCTATGATGCTACATGACTATGCCAGTTCAATATGAAATTAATTATTGAATAAGTTATTAAAGTACAAAGAATTTATAGACTGATGACAGTGGCAGGCATTGACCCGAATCATTGCTGTATGGTTTAATATTTTTATTTAGGTACATATATATATATATATATATATATATATATATATATATATATATATATATATATGACTATATTAATATAAATTATAAATATGCTTTGTTCTTTTATTGTTAGTGGTATGTTGTTAAAAATGTTCTGAATGCTGATTGCTAAACGAGCATAGAAGTGGTTAAAAACAATTCCATACCACAGCATGTCACATATGGCAAAAAGTAATTAAATGTTTGCAGTGGCTAACACTGGATGTGATTGGGGGAATGGACATACAGACAGACAAAACTCAATGTGTTCTTTATTAAACCTTTCAGAACTAGAGCAAGTTTAGAGAAACTGGCTTCCACAAAGTGTTTGGTACTTACCATACCTAGGAAAAGTCTTTAGAAAATCTCAGAGACATTAATTTTAAGTCTCTGCTAATGAGATATTTCATATAATTGCATCTCCTATAGAAACAGTAAGGAATACAGTCTTCTTGGCAAAGCTAGGGTTGGTCTTTTGGGTAGGCACATGCATAACAGAGTCATATAATTCCCTTCAAAATATGTTTTCATACATAAGAAGAGCCTGAGGAGTTACGAAACAATGTTAAAGGAATGATAAAATTAATAAAAGGGGATCGCAGTGCCTCACATCCCTGGAAAATAAAGTAAAGCAAAAGCGACCACACAAAAAATATTTCATCTAATTTGTCACATTGTTTACCTGATGATAATTTTCTTACACTACGAAAATTCTTAGATCTTATTTTTCGGGACATTCAGACCAAAGGATGAAAAGGTCACACACAGACTATTCAGTAAAAACTGCAAGAAAATCCCTGCAATGCTATACTTTTCACTATGTGATACCTTTCATGTAATGGAGGCCCATGAGATAAATGCAAATGATCCCTTAAGGACATCAAGTGTTTCAGCTACATGGTCTCTGAATGCCCTTCACTATTTTACTTTTTAGTTTTTAAGCCTTTATTGATTCGTTTAGGCCAATAAAGCCAAGCACCACTCGCTGTGGACATATATGTTTCAGCCCTTTTAATGACATGCTTTATAATTTTATACACATGGGATGTAGTGTCAAGGGTTGATGGTTTAAGCCATGAGTGCTCAGTCTCCTTAACTCAGTATGATTTAATTTAAATGCTAAATTAGTTTTCTGAAAATGGTTTAAAAACAAATTGACTGAAAAATAAGGTGACAGGTTTTAGAGGGCAACCTAATTGTTCTTTATTTGATAGATGAAACTGTATGCGTCACCTGACAGAAACATATAGCTATTAGTCTGGGTAATGGATTTACTTATAAAAATATCATCAGAGCTATAATACGATCGGTTCATAGTAAATTAGCTACTTTGAATAACATTAAAAGTGTCATTCCTGCCAAGATATATAAACTGCAGTTCATGCTAATTGGTTAAATATGACTAAGAATATATTTTTTCTTTTTTTGGATAATAACTGTTTAATGTCAGAACTTGTTGCAATATAATTCTTCTTACACACATCAGAAAATACTCAGGTTGTATATTTGCCTTTTCTTCATACATTGTACTATAAAACATTTTCATGCTAGTATCATTTTGCTTTCTAGTCAATTTACATTGAAAATTATTTCTCGTAATATAGTTTACAATGATATAATCATTAACTCTAGCAGCCAAATTCAATAAAACCTACATGGTGCATTTCTACCTTGTCCAAGTCACTCAGTGTTTTAGATTCAGTGAGTGCCATGTAGAGGCACGCACCACTATGCAAACAAGATAAACACAGTGGATTACTAACTACAACATAAGCAGTGGAATTGTATGCCAATCAAACAATCCAAAACAGTGGGGCTATACAACAAGCTATAAAGCAACTGTGTAGACTCAGTGCTGGTTTTGCCTATGAATTCCAAAACCTATTGGAATACAGTCATGGAAAGCAGTCTACATGGAAAGAACGGTAGGGGCTGCTGCTGCTTTAATTCATTTGTATGTGCAACAGGCTGAAGTCTATGTTGCTGCTGCCACTGCCAATAGACTTAGGCCAAAAATGAGAAAAGTTTTTAGACCCTGTTTAACTTTTCACAACCTACATGATGTGGACATTGTAGAGCACTACAGGGTGGACAGAGACACAATACAGGAACTGTGAAACCTCTGTTGTCTTCAACTCAGAACCAATGCCAACTGAGGAGAACCCATCCAAGTGGAGACAAAGATATGTGTAGCACTTTGATTCTTAGCTACAGGTACCTTTCAGAGGACAACAGGGGACATGCTGGAGGTGTCATAAGCATCAGCATCCAGGATCCTCCATCAATTCCTGAATGCTATGCTCCAACATTCCAGTGGCCACATATATTTTCCCTGCACCCCTGAGGAGAAGGCCAGAAATATGCAGGAGTTCTACCCTGTATCACACTACTCTGAAGTACTGGGTGCCATAGATTGCATGCATATACAAATTAAGGCACTGCCCAGGGAACAGGATAGGCTCAAAATGGATACAAAAGGCTTTCACTCTGTTAACTGCCATGTTTTGTGTAATATCAAGGGAATCAACTTGAATGTGTGTTCTCACAACACTGGCAGTTAACACAACTCACATATCTGGCACACCTCCCAAATGTATGAGATGAATACTAAGAGGGATATTTTACTGGGAGGTGCAAGTTATGCACTGGAACCATGGCTAATGACACCCATCAGAAAAGCATGGACACCTGCTGAAGAATGCCATAATGAGCCACACAGTCAAACCAGAGATTTCACAGAGCACATGTTTGGGCTGCTGAAGTCACTGTTCCAGTGCTTAGATAGATATGGTGGAGTCCTGCAGTACAATCAATGGATTCACAGTATGTGCCATACTACACAACATCATCCTGAGAAAACAGCTTCAGAAGGATCAGCAAGAGGAAGAAGCATGCATCCCACCAGCAATGCCAAGGTCACCACAGACACACACATATGAGGAGTCAGAGGGGGAACCAATAGCTGCTGTGGGTATAGGCAGATGCAGGTGTGCTCAATATGCCTCACATTGGCTATGAGATACCACAAAACACACTCACTCACTCACCACCCTCACATTGGTATGAGACACCACATAGCAAATTCACTCACCAACCTCACATTGGCTATGAGACACCACATAGTACACTCACTCACCACCTCACATTGGCTATGGGACACCACATAGCACACTCGCTCACCACCATCACATTGGCTATGAGACACTACATAGCACACTCACTCACCACCCTCACATTGGCTACGAGACACCACATAGCACACTCACTCACCACCCTCACATTGGTTATGAGACACCACAAAGCACACTCACTCACCAACCTCACATTGGCTATGAAACACCACATAGCACATTTGCTCACCATCCTCACACTGACTATTAGACACAACATAGCACACTCAATCACCACCCTCACATTGGCTATGAGCCACCACATACCACACTCACTCCCCACCATCAAATTGGCTAAGAGACACCACATAGCACACTCATTCACCACCCTCACATTGGCTGTAAGACACCACACAGCACACTTACTCACCACCTAAGACCTAAAACTTTTCTCCTGCATACATAAATATACTAATATTGACAACAGGCAACTCTCACAACCTGTCCTACATACATAAATATACTAAAATTGATGCCAGGCAACTCTCGCAACCTGTCCTACATACATAAATATACTAACACTGATGCCAGGCAACTCTTGCGACCTGCGCTACATACATAAGTATACCAACACTGATGCCAGACAACTCTCGCAACCTGTCCTACATACAAAAATATAGTAACACTGATGCCAGTCAAGTCTCGCAACATGTCCTACATGCATAAATATACTAACATTGACGCCAGGTAACTCTTGCAACATGTCCTACATACATAAATATACTAACATTGATGCCAGACAACTCTCGCAATCAGTCCTAAATACAAAAATATACTAGCATTGATGCCGGGCAATTCTCGCAACCTGTCCTACATACATAAATATACTAACATTGACACCAGACAACTCTCGCAACCTGTCCTACATACATAAATAGACTAACATTGACACCAGGAGCTCTCACAACCTGTCCTACATACATAAATATACTAACATTGACAGCAAGTAACTCTTGCAACCTGTCCTGCATACATAAATAAACTACACTGATGCCAGGCAACTCTCGCAACCCATCCTACATACAAAAATATGCTAACATTGACACCAGGCAACTCTCGCAACCTGTCCTACATACATAAATATACTAACATTGACGCCAGGCAATTCTCGCATCATGTCCTACATACATAAATATGCTAACATTGACACCAGGCAACTCTCGCAACCTGACCTACATACATAAATATACTAACATTGACGCCAGGCAACTCTCGCAACCTGTCCTACATACATAAATATAATAACATTGATGCCAGGCAACTCTCGCAACCTGTCCTATATACATAAATATACTAACATTGACGCCAGGCAACTCCCGCAACCTGTCCTACATACAAAAATATACTAACATTGACAACAGGCAATTCTCGCAACCTGTCCTACATACATAAATATACTAACATTAATGCCAGGCAACTCTCACAACCTGTCCTACATACATAAATATACTAACACTGACGCTAGTCAACTCTCGCAACCTGTTCTACATACATAAATATACTAACACTGACACGAGGCAACTCTTGCAACCTGTCCTACATACATAAATACACTAATATTGACACTAGACAACTCTCGCAACCTGTCCTACATACATAAATATACTAACATTGACACCAGGCAACTCTTGCAAACTGTCCTATATACATAAATAGACTAACATTGACACCAGGAGCTCCCACAACCTGTCCTATATAAATATATATACTAACATTGACAGCAAGTAACTCTTGCAACCTGTCCTACATACATAAATATACTACACTGATGCCAGGCAACTCTCGCAACCTGTACTACATACATAGATATAATAACACTGACGCCAGGCAAGTCTCACAACCTGTCCTACATACATAAATATACTAACATTGACGCCAGGCAATTCTCGCAATCTGTCCTACATACATAAATATGCTAACATTGATGCCAGGCAACTCTTGCAACCTGCCCATCATACATAAATATACTAACATTGACGCCAGGCAACTCTCACAACCTGTCCTACATACATAAATATACTAACATTGACGCCAGGCAATTCTCGCAACCTGTCCTACATACATAAATATGCTAATATTGACGCCAGGCAACTCTCACAACCTGTCCTACATACATAAATATACTAAGACTGACGCCAGGCAACTCTCGCAACCTGTCCTACATATATAAATATACTACCATTGACGCCAGGCAACTCTCGCAACCTGTCCTACATACATAACTATACTAACACTGATGCCAGACAACACTCACAACCTTTCCTACATACATAAATATACTAACATTGATGCCAGGCAACTCTCGTAACTTGTCCTTCATACATAAATATTCTAACATTAATGCCAGGCAACTCTCGCAACCTGTCCTACATACATAAATATACTAACACTGACGCTAGTCAACTCTTGCAACCTGTCCTACATACATAAATATGCTAACATTGACGCCAGGCAACTCTCGCAACCTTTCCTACATACATAAATATAATAACATTGATGCCAGACAACTCTCGTAACTTGTCCTAGATACATAAAATATGCTAACATTAATGCCAGGCAACTCTCGCAACCTGTCCTACATACATAAATATACTAACACTGACACTAGTCAACTCTCACAACCTGTTCTACATACATAAATATACTAACACTGATGCCAGGCAACTCTCGCAACCTGTCCTACATACATAAATATACTAACATTGACGTCAGGCAACTCTCTCAACTTGTCCTACATACATAAATATACTAACGTTGATGCCAGGCAACTTTTGCAACCTGTTCTACATACATAAATATACTAACATTGATGCTAGGCAACTCTCGCAACCTGTCCTACATACATAAATATACTAACATTGACGTCAGGCAACTCTCTTAACTTGTCCTACATACATAAATATACTAACATTGATGCCAGGCAACTTTTGCAACCTGTTCTACATACATAAATATACTAACATTGATGCCAGGCAATTCTCGCAACCTGTCGTACATACATAAATATGCTAACATTGACGCCAGCAACTCTTGCAACCTGTCCTACATACATAAATATACTAACATTGATGTCATGCAACTCTTGCAGCCTGTTCTACATACATACATATACTAACATTGACGCCAGTCAACTCTCCCAACCTGTCCTACATACATAAATATACTAACATTGATGCCAGGCAACTCTTGCAACCTGTCCTACATAAACAAATATACTAACATTGACGCTAGGCAACTCTCGCAACCTTTCCTACATACATAAATATACTAACATTGATGCCAGGCAACTCTCGTAACTTGTTCTACATACATAAAATATGCTAACATTAATGCCAGGCAACTCTCACAACCTGCCCTACATACATAAATATGCTAACATTGACACCAGGCAACTCTCGAAATCTGTCCTACATACATAAATATACTAACATTGATGTCAGGCAACTCTTGCAACCTGTCCTACATACATAAATATACTAACATTGACACCAGGCAACTCTCGCAACCTGTCCTACATGCATAAATATACTAACATCGACACCAGGCAACTCTTGCAACCTGTCCTACATACATAAATATACTAACATTGACACCAGGCAACTCTCGCAACCTGTCCTACATACATAAATATACTAACATTGACGCCAGGCAACTCTTGCAACCTGTCCTACATACATAAATATACTAACATTGACACCAGGCAACTCTCGCAACCTGTCCTACATACATAAATATACTAACATTGACACCAGGCAACTCTTGCAACCTGTCCTACATACATAAATATACTAACATTGACGCCAGGCAACTCTCGCAACCTGTCCTACATACATAAATATACTAACATTGACACCAGGCAAGTCTTGCAACCTGTCCTACATACATAAATATACTAACATTGATGCCAGGCAACTCTTGCAACCTGTCCTCAATAAATAAATATACTAATATTGACACCAGGCAACTCTTGCAAGCTGTTCTACATACGTAAATATACTAACATTGATGCCAGGCAACTCTCGCAACCTGTCCTACATACATAAATATACTAACATTGACACCAGGCAACTGTCGCAACCTGTCCTACATACATAAGTATACTAACACTGATGCCAGATAACTCTCACAACCTGTCCTGCATACATAAATATACTAACATTGACGCCAGGCAACTCTAGCAACCTGTCCTACATACATAATCATACTAACATTGATGCCAGGCGACTCTTGCAACCTGTCCTACATACATAAATATACTAACATTGATGTCAGGCAACTCTCGCAACCTGTCCTACATACATAAATATATTAACATTGATGCCAGGCAACTCTCGCAATCTGTCCTACATACATAAATATACTAACATTGACGCCAGGCAACTCTCGCAACCTGTCCTACATACATAAATCTATTAACATTGATGCCAGGCAACACTCACAACCTGTCCTACATACATAAATATACTAACATTGACACCAGGCAACTCTCTCAATCTGCCCTAAATACATAAATATACTAACATTGATGCCAGGCAACTCTTTCAACCAATCCTACATACATAAATATACTAGCATTGACACCAGACAACTCTCGCAACCTGTCCTACATACATAAATATACTAACATTGACACCAGGCAACTCTCGCAACCTGTCCTACATACATAAATATATAACATTGACGCCAGGCAACTCTCTCAACCTGTCCTACATACATAAATATACTAACATTGACACCAGGCAACTCTCGCAACCTGTCCTACATACATAAGTATACTAACATTGACGCCGGGCAACTCTCGCAACCTGTCCTACATACATAAATATACTAACATTGATGCCATGCAACTCTCAAAACCTGTCCTACATACAGAAATTTACTAATATTGACGCCAGGCAAATCTTGCAACCTGTCCTACATACATAAATATAATAACATTGATGCCAGGCAACTCTCAAAACCCTTTCCTCCCCATGTATTTGCTGTGTACTACTTTTATCAGACAGTCAGCTCTGAATTAAAATTGTGGCATCTGCTGCATTTTCAATGTAAGTCCTGAACCTGGAGTGTATTGTGTAATAATATGAATGAGTGACATATCCTTGCTTTTCATGACTTGGTACTATAAGCAAGTAAAAGGTGGGAAATTTGTACAGAAATTTCCTTAACATGTGACAGCAGAGACTTATCTGACTTATATGTGTCCGTTACTAAGTAGTAGGCCTTAGGCATCAAAGCTTCAGACAGTCATACCTCTCAAAATTACTGATGATCACAGCATGCCCTCAGTTTAACGCCATATGTTTGTACTGGAAAATCATTAAAGAGAGAAGTTAGAAAGTAACGTTACACGCTGCAGTTTACTTCACAACCCTCACAAGCTCATTCACAATAAAGTTGGGAAATATTGATGGCATCAACTGTCTTACTTTCTTAGGCCATTATAAGTGAAAAGTAAAATTACCAGTTCAACATCACAAATGCAGATATACTAATCACTAAGTTAACTATGCAGCCTGAGCATTAGGTATAAAGCTTATGTATCACTGAATACAAAAGACAGAAAACAGGAATACCGGACACAAAAGGTTGGTGATTGTGTGAGAGTAAGAAAGAGAAGCAGGCAGACATTTGGATAAACAAACAAATGGCCACTGAGTTTTAAGCTGCACAGCTGAACCATGTAACTGTTGTGTGGGTGTCTGCAGGGGTCCTCCAGGTTAAATTGATGTGTGAGTCTCTACATGCACACAGCCAAACTCTGTGCTAGCTCTACATCTTGGTATGTCGGACAGGCATGAGCCATGCATGGAAGACATAGCAGTTCATCATCATTGTACTTGACCATGAGAACTGGCTCTGTCAGGAGTTGCACTGCATGTCCATACTCATGGTCAGATGCATTGCTGCTTACTGAATGTGACTGATATCTGCTAGATGAGCTCCATTCATGAGGACACCCAGAACCTTGACCCCATGGTCTGCCATGCCTGAGCTTGGACAGCTCACCCACCTGATGGATCAGTGAAATTACTGTCACTATGGGAGTGTGATCACTGAGCATGCACAGCCACATTGGCTAACAGAAGATGATGTGGCTGGCCTACACTTACGAGAATGCCATTCCCATCCCAGCAGATGTTCCATCACAGACAATGCTCATTCCATGATGACAGACACCCTCCGTTTCAACATATCATTCATCCGCTCCATTGAATTGGCTACACAGTGGAGGCAGTCATGCATGTCAGCCTGTGCCATATCTACAGTCCTGAGCATTTGTCTGGAGCACCTTTGGGAACATGCCTGTGCCTCCATGACAGCCCTAAACATATGTTGAGTGGCACAGGAAGAGACACCTGGATCAAGTGGAGGAGGGGCAGCAAGTCTTCTCTGAGCACCCCAAACAACCCTCCTGAGTGGCACCTTGTCTACACTCTGGTTATGGCCAATGTCAACAGGCACTGAAGGCTCAGTAACCACACTTCCCTGATCAATTGCCTCACCTTCTACCTTTCTAATATCTGTGGGCTCACTGGAATGGGTAGGCTTAGGCCTACTAGCTGTGTCTGATGGAATTGCAGGCGATGGCTGTATGTCAACCTCATTGTCATATTTAACCTCTGCACCCCACCACTGTGCCTCTGTTTGGCCACCATCATCATCAGAGTCTGCTTATACACTGTCATCAGGTGGTAGAGGTCCCACACTTTCACCTGTGATAAAAAGCAGCAAACACAGGAAAAAATCAATGTCTACACTATAATAGTCAAATATATACTAACAAATGAACAGTGGTGCCACTATTACAGATAGTACAGCAAAACACACAACAGGCCTGAAATCAACATCACACGCAAAGATACTTCTTTAAATTGCTCAGCAGTACTGATAGAAACATGTAGCTTACCATCTGCAGATGAGATTCTCTTCTGCAAGCCAGATGGTCCTGGAAGAAGTTAAGCAAAAGGTAAGGACAACATCATCACAATTAACAGTAACACAGGTGGTAATACTTTACCCATTTATATGTCCATTAACTATAATTTCAACAAGAACTTAGCTGACAACTCCAACCTAAGCTAATCAATCAGAATGTGTTGTTAACTGTAGCAATCTTCAATCCCCCCACCCCAAATAAAATTCTTGTGACATAGAAGTAACTTATTGATGTCAATTATTTTACTATACAACAATATTCAACTGTTGAGATACCAAAGCCTACCTGGAAGCTCCTCCTGGGACATGCTTTCTGTCTCTGTCACAGTTGCACCAATGTCCAGTACATGCTGTTCTGCAATTTCCTGGGATATGTCTGGATCCCTGACAGTTGCAAAGATCTCTTCATTTGGTGTTAGTGGTGGCTCCATAGCAGGCCGTTCCCTGGTAACCATCTGATTACAGCCCACTGCAGCTGCTCTCCTCCATGCAGATATGATCGAGTCAGTGGCCCTGTGGTGCATCTGCTCATATGTCCTGCCATGGTCACTCACAGCATTCGCATCATCCACAATCTGCTGACAAATTTCCATTAGCATTCTGCATACCGTATCACTCCATCCCATTTCAAGCAGGAAGGCACCACATTTCCTAAAGGCTTCCATTATTACCTAATTTTTAGGATCAGTGAAGGGTGGTCTCTGAGGACTGACATGCCTGGGTGGTACACTCCTAAGTGTCTTAAAAGACTTCAGAAGGATAATACACATAGGTATTATATAACTACAAAATAACTGTTCAGGATAAAACAGAAAAGGTACCCACTCGGTATAACCCACTGGATAAGCATAAAGTGGTCTAGAGATGTGAAATATGAACAACAGGCTGGATGCAAAAAAGGAGAGTAACAATAGCAACATATCCTTGTTTGTGCCATAACAGTAACACAGCTTTGCTCCCCACAAAAAAATGAACAGGCAAATGACACATTTTGCTAACAAACCATCGTTGAAGTGTTAAAGGTGCTATCAAAGGAACTGTCCCTGAAACATTTGTATATATTTATTACAGAGCATTCCATTTTCACATGTTGGCAATCGTGTATACCAGTGAAATGCCTTGACAAGCATGCCCATGGCATCAGTTTCTAACTATTGCATACAGATAAAAGTGTAAAACCCAGTGCTTAAAATTTTTTTATTACAATCCATCATATGCAGTATGCAGTTGACAAAATGCAAGCATACCTTCTGAAGTTCAGTTATCCTCTGTACATATATAGGTTCATAGGTGTGTACTAGGCTAATGGCCCTGGAGCCTTTACAAGCCTAGCCCATAGAAGTGCCCTGGTATCGTGCCGCCTGACATTAGTTCCTAGTTCCTCTATCAAGTAGAGCCACTGGAGTGATCCCCGGGATGAACTTTCTGTTTCCCATCCACTCATCAAGATTTCTCTTGAAGAGGGCCAGTGAGGTGCTCTGCTTGACATGTATGGGAAGTAAATTCCAGAGCATGGGCAGTCTCTGAGTTATGAACCTGTACATCCAGCATGTTCTGTTGATCGTGGTAATGAGGTTGAGGTCTCTGGAGTGTGTGGTGCGGTGGGATTTCTTTAGATGTAGCATTTCTAACAGAGCTGGGTCAGACATGGCTTTGTAAGTAAAGCAGAGATCGCCTCTTAGTAGATGATATGAGACAGAGAATAGCTGGAGTTTTTTGAGTCTGTCCATATAGGAAATGTGTTTAAGGCCTAGGATCCTCTTCATGAGATACTTTTGTGGCCTTTCCAGCTTTTGCATGTATCTAGTGAGGTATATGTCAAATGGGGCATTATACTTAATGATTGGCCTAATGAGGGAAAAGTAGAGAGAGATGACATCTTTCTTCCTGGATGCACAACCCTTGTTAATGAGATGTGCCACATAGAAGGAACTTCTGACCACAGTGGCAATGTGGTGGTCGAAGGAGAGGTTGATATCAGCCTGTGTCCTCGGATCTCTTATAGTGCCTTCAGTGTTCAATGGGATCCCATTTATGTGGTAATTAGTGGAAACTGAGTTTTTCCCAAAGGGGATGATGGCACATTTTTTGGCATTAAGCTTAAGGCCATGGTTTTGACACCAGTCATTGGTCTCAGTGAAGCCTTTCTGTAGGACGTGTACATCACTTGGGGAGTTAATAATAGCTTCCAGTTTGCAGTCGTGTGTGAACTTGTTCAGCCAGTCCCTCCATGTTGGCCTGGACTTCTGAGAAGTAGATGCCAAACAGGAGAGGACCCAGGACCAGTCCCTGTGGGATTCCACTCATGACTGGTCAGCAGTCTGACTTGGAGTCTGCTACTTTCACACTGTGGCTTCTATCTATGAGCCAGTTTGCAACCCAGTTAGTGATATAGGGGTTGAAGGCTAGTTTGGTGAGTTTATCAATAATTCCTAAGTGGGGAATGGTATCAAAGGCCTTGGCCAGATTGAGGTAGGCTGTATGAACTGCCTTGGCCTCATCCACAGCTCTGGTGACTGACTCAAAGATGTCAAACTGGTTGAGCAGGCATGATCTACCTTTCACAAAACCAAATTGCGTGGGATCTAGAGTTTGGAGATTACCTATATCCTTGTTAATTAGGTCCATGATGATGTGCTCCATAGCCTTATGTATCAGACTCATTAGGCTAATGGGGTGATAATTCCCAGGGTCTGTAGTCACTCCCCCTTTATGGAGAGGGATGACTGTAGCAGTGCGCCATTTGGTATGAACAAAATCTGAGGTAAGGCTGTGATTGAAGATGCCACACAGTTGTGGTGCCAGTTCACTTTGTAGTTCATGTAGAACACATCCAGGAATATTGCTGGTCTCATAGAAGCTGTATTCTTGGCATTGGACAATGCAGATTTAACCTGTACTGCAGTAATGCTGGGTGCCTCGCATTCCTCTGGTATTGTGACTGGTCCTCTGTGGGGGGAAAGAGGGGTAAAGTTGGCCCTGAATCTGTCAGCCAGTATGTTGGCAATATCTGTTGGCTCAGTATAGGAGGTACCATTATGCAGTAACTCAGAACAAACTTGGATATTGTCGTGGAGATTCTTGATATAACTATAGAAGGCTTTGTGGTTGTTTTTAGTGTCTGCTGCAGTCCTGCCTTCATAGCTGGCTATAGAGGTTAGATGAGGGATCTCAAGTTTTTGTTGATGCTAATAAGGGAGTTTTTCCAGTCTTGAGACTTCACCTTTTTCTGCAACAGTTTCTTCCATCTGTTGTAGAGTTTATGAATGGCAGGGGGCCACCAGATTGGCTTCATTTTTTTGGAGGAGAGTGTCTTGGTTCCGTTGGATATGGCTAGTTCCATGCATTTATGTACGTGTTTGTACAGTGTGTTGTTGTATGATTTGGCAGTCTTGCATCTATTTTCCATTGACACTGATATATCCCAAAGTTATAGCATATGTTCAGTCTTCTCTACATAAACAAGTTTCCTCACCATCAGTTTGCCTAGCTACATGGTTGCCTTTTTATATGATGTGGATTCAAGGCTGTTAGCATTGTGAAGATGCAAATGAGGTGTGAACTCATTAGAACTGCTGAATCCCAAATACTTAGATCCATGTAGGATATGTAAACATAGTGCAGGCACTCCCTCAGTGTTTGTTTTTAATGGATTGCAGTGAATGATTATTGCTTGGGAAAAGGAAAACACAACAACACTACAGGCTTCCTTACATCCAGTGGGTGTGTCAGGTTAGATCTAAAAAGTGTTAGATGTAAGGCAGAAATGCACACAATTCACAGGTTGTGTTCAGTAACATCCAACCTGCCCTTCATTTGTTGGCAACTGCATATGGTATTATTTCTAGTTAATATCCTCACACCTTTTATGACCAATGATACAGAATGGTTTACACACTGTGTGTCACAGATTATTGGTCAGATAACTGAAGAATGACAAACAAACACAGAGAGATAACAAAGAGCTATATATTTGCAAGCAATAATCATAACAGGTTGTGTGATCACTAAGTGCATTATATCCAAATATAATAAATGTACAAATAACAGTTGTATGTTTTTATATTACTGTAGATGTTGGTGCAGTCAGCTGTGTGCAGAATGATTACAGTTCCTTGCTGCAAAGCTGTTTGTGTGGCAAAGTGGGATAAGGCACCCATCCTGTGTTCTGAATGCTCATTGGAGTGAGAGATTAAATCCTGATTTCTGTAGACATATCTCATGTGAACCGTGTATGTCAAACACTGATTTTCCTCATTTAAACTACTTATCCTTTTTTGTCATTTATCCCTTTTTTGTATTTATTTATTTACCTTTTCGTGGGCCACTGTTTGCACGATGCAATGCTTAATAGATTGTTTTTAAGTAGATTTTAGACAAAAGCTGTCTATGTGTTTACTATATGGGTAGTAGTGAAGATCTATGGGTGGGAGTTTTGGGGGAAGGTATAAGATGCATTAATTTATGAAGTGCTGTCATCAATTGGTTGTGTATTTAAGGGGAATGGATAATTGTGGACACCATATTCTGATGAAGTCCCTGGTTGAAGGGATGAAAGTGCTCAATCTGTGTGTGCTGTGTATGCTGTGGAGTTATTTGTGTTCATTGCGGACTCTTACAAAAATAAAAGTGGACTCGGTCCGTGCTGCAGCAGTGTGATTCACTTCTTTTGTACGTGTCCCTTTTTAGTCATTTATCCCTTTTCTGTATTTATTTATTTACTTTTTTTGTGGGCCAGTGTTTGCATGATGCAACGCTTAGCAGAATCACAGAAATGGAGAAAATGTATGGTGGGTCTGGCTGTGCTTATCTCATTTGTGTGAAGTGTAGCAGTGTGCAAACTGGAAAAGTGGACCACCAGAAAGCAGACAGGACTCAGACAGCCAAAAATAGAAACCAGGTGCCTTCAATTAATTCTCTCGCTTATAACACTTTAGGTAATGGACCTGATATTAATTATATGTGTGAGGGATGAGACACTATTATTGTGTTATCAGATGTATGACTGAGGGTATACCATGTATTATATTTATGTAAGTATAATTTTGCTATCTGGAGTTGCATGACTTTCACATTTGCCTGTGACACATACACAACTGCCTCTATATCTCTTAACATTGTCAGGTCAGAACAGCTCATACTGTCACCTGTATTTATGTATGATTTCTGACTATATCTGAACAGTACGCCTTCTGTGGCAAAGATGAAAAATCAGCACTGTAGAAGAAAATGTTTTGTCCCTTATGCCTAGGTTTGAATCCCACAGTGTGAAAATCAACTTTCGCAGTGTATAAAGGTAAAAACAGATGTGTCAGGTCATTACATTTATGGCACCAGTTCATGTCTGCAAACCTAACTCACCTAACAGTTACCTTCCAATTTCCAATACATATTCCCAGGCTACATCAGTAGACACCCCTTAACCTAAGACCAAGTGTCAGATTAAACCTTCTAATTGCAATTATTTCATTCCACACTGATTGGCATTGCTACTCTCCACTTACCATCATGCAAATACGTTGCTCATTTGTGCACATTGCAGTAAACATGATACGTGGAATTGGCGTGAAAGCATCAGTCTCCATTGCTCTAGGTCTGCTGGTAGATTTGACTGGTGTCAGTGAGGAAGGTGCCAGGTTTAGGGCAAAGAGGTGGGGTGTCCAGGAGTCCAGGATATTTATTGAACTCCTAGTAAAGCACCACAGTGACAGGCAACTGTAGGGGGACTATTCTGACTCCCAGTACAAGTCTGAGGCTTGGAACTGTTTAACCTAGGCTGTATCCCATGCCACTGGTATCCCACACACTGGAGAGCCATGTAGGCATCATATTAATGACCTACAGAGGAGGAAGAGGGACACTCACAGTCACTGGTTGGAGGAATTTAAGACTGCATACATCCCACAGCTGTGTAAGTATCAACTAAAGAAAGAATTTGTAAGACTTAGAAATTGAATACAGGAAAGACTGGTATGTATAAAGCCCTTCTGTTCTTTTCTTTTCTTTCTCCAGCTGCAAGAGATCGGGAGTTCAATGTTTGGGCCTGTGAAACTCGATTGGAGAGACTGAGGGATGCAAGTGATATCTATGCAATAGGAGAAAAGTGTTATTGTAGCATTGAAATTTAAGGATAGCATTTTTTGGTCTTATAGAGTTGTATCAAATTGAATATGCATATCCCAACTGTAAAAGCAAGTATGCATGCATTAGACTGTAGCACAAACCAGTTGTAAGAGTCCAATATTACACTTTAGTCAGAGGTTGTGGGTTTAAATACCACAATTCACAAATATACAATACTGTTATTTCTTCAATAATATTTACTTTTAATTAAAGTCTCTATACAAGTGGCACAAATCCCCTACTCTAAACTGTAATCTGTATAATTGGAACACACACAAGTACAATATATGCACATTTCAAGGATTACTTGTCGCAATCAATAGTATAGAGTGCATCTGTTAGGAGGTATACTTATTTATTTGTATTTATTTATTTATTTATTTATTGCCATTTGTTAATTGGGTTGGTCCAGCTGGGCTTATGGCCCATTTCCAGTGGAGGCCCAAGGAGAAAAGCTCCAAAAGAAAACACAAACAGTTTACAGAGAATCAAACATCTGAGTCAAAAATATGGTCCAAATCAGTTATACAAGAACGTTAGAGAGACAAAGCAGAAATGCAAACACATGATACATACATATCAATATTTTTACAGGCTAAGAAATATATTTACATATTTACAAATAGAGTTAAGTCCAACAGTATTGATTGTAGAGTTTAATAAGTATCCACAATAGTGGAGTACTTAGCTGTATGTGGAGGGACTGAAAATGTATATAGTATGGTTGTGGGGAGCTTAAGTAGGGGCTTGACAATGACATATTTTGGAGTTGAGTAGATGAAGTTTGAGTTTTTCTGTAAAGTGGGATGGGTGAATGATGGAACAAATGTCTCTTGGGAGTTTGTTCCAGGCTTGGGTGATGGAGTGTTTATATAGGAGTTTGCCAGCTATTTTTTAGGGTTGGTAGATTTGTAGTAGTTGCTGATTAGAGGTACAGAGAGTCTGCAGAGGAGTGTGGATAGAGATGAAGGAAGACAGAACAGGGCAGGATGAAGGTTAGTAAAAATGAAGTGTAACATTTGAAGTTGTTACAGCAGTAGAGAGTGGTGGAATTCTAACCAGTGGAGAATATTTAGGGCAAGGCAGTGATGTGTATTGTATGGAGAGTTAGTGATAAATCTAGCTATCATGTGGTAAGCTTGTTGTAGCTTGTTTAATGTAATAGTTTGGATATGGTTGAGTAGTGGTGCAGCATATAGAAGGGAGGGGAGGAGAAGAGCTTGTGCAAGGGAGAGTCTGGCATTTGTAGTTAGAAATATTTTGTTGCGATACAGTAAAGCAAGTTTCTGACGAGTCTTTTTTATGCTTTGGAGGATGTACAAGTTGAATTTGAGTTCATCATCTATGATGACCCCAAGGACTTTAGTGTGAGCTGCAGGTTGGATATCAGTGTTATTAGTGGAAGTAACAGTAAAGGTGGATTTGAGGTGGGAGAGATCAGAGGAAAAATAATAAGAGCTTGATCTTTTTAGGGTTGAGAATGAGTAGATTTCTGGACAACCACTGTTCAGTGGATAGGAAGGCCTGTTGAGTAAAAGAGTGTGGAGATTGGAGATATTGTCTGAGATGGAGATGAAAGTCGAGTCATCTGCATATTGGATGAGAGAGGATTGTTTACAAGAAGTATAGAGATCAGTGGTAAAAATATTAAAAAGGCTGAGACCCTGCATGGAACCTTGTGGTACCCCGGTTGGAAGAGGTATGAATGGAGAAGTGGAAGAGAGCCATTGAACAGATTGCTGCCTGCAGGATAAGTAACTGGAGAACCAGGCAAGAGAGAAGGCAGATAGACTGAGATCTGCAAGTTTATATAGCAGCAAGGGATCTTAACTTTTTAAATGTAAAAGTTAAGATAATTGAGTTGTATAATTTTATTAATGCATTGTATGTCACATATGATGGCACTAATATTATCTCTGTTTTTTCTCTCACTCTAACCTTTCTTTGACCGAAATACCATTATTTCGAACAAAGAAAGTACAACCTTACTTTCGCAAAAGTGCACTAAAACAAAAGTGCACTTTCGCAAATTCCGGTTCAGCGAATCAGCAATCTAAAGAAAACAGAGTACTACAGTGGGATAATTGAATATACCTGTTTCCCCACTATAGTGTGATCTCAGAGTTAGTATATTTAATGTAGCAGGGGTGTGGGGGGCATACATGGGGGTGCAAAACAGAGCTTAAATTGTTACTTTTTATTTTAATTGCTGGTTCGCTGAACCGGAATTCGTGAAAGTGCACTTTCATTGAAATTGCGAAAGTAAGGTCATACTTTCTTTGTTTGAAATGATGGTATTTTGATCAAAGAAAGTAGACCCATATATATATATATATATATATATATATATATATATATATATATTTGTTTTTTTTTTTTTTTTTTTTATTTTATTTTTTTCAGTTATTATTTTTATTACGTGTTGTCAAAATGTGTCCATGCCATCCATGCATACCACATCACTAAATACTTCATAGCCAGCAAGGTAGGCCAGACCCATTGGATCAGCCTGCCCCACCACACCGACTCCAGTACTGATGACCAGAATGCTTGGGAACCAAACTGGCAGCACTACCTCTGCTGCACCTGCACTACCTACACCCTCAGGTAGTCCTGCCCCAGAGGCTGGTCCAGTGGTACCCTCTGGGGCAGTGGCAGAGGTGGTGATTTCATCATTAGCCGTGAGTTGCATGGAATGTGCATAGGATGATGCACCACACCATTGGTGCATGCCTACGCTGGATAGAGAGGCTTCTCTCCCTTATGTTCTGTGCTATGCCAATACACATCTACACACTTACTATAAATAATTAATGTCATTGTATTATCAATGTTTATTGAAAAGTATTTAAAAGTATTAGATGCACATGGATTCAAACCCAGTATCATCTGGGCTAAAGGTATTTATACAATACATTATACATTATGTGCCTGAGAGTCAGTTAAGCAGCGGGTGCATTTCATAGAGTTAATATGAACTCTCAGACTTTAGCAATGCAGCTTGCATTTGCGCACTACTTAGCTATGCACAAACATGAACAGTATTGGAAATTTGCATCTCACATACACATACGCTTTGACAACTATCGCTCAAATCCACTGCTCACTCTTTGATACTCCAAAGACCTGGATGAAGGATAACAAGACATACCACCTATGTTGAATTATCCAAGGCCTTTGACACTATCCCCCATTCATGTCTCATAGTGAAAATCCCCCATCTGGGAATTAAGCCATACATTACTAGATAGATAGCCAAATGATTCACCAACACAACACACAGAGTAAAAGTTGGGGACTGCACCTCCACCACTAGCTCACTTACCACTGGAATACCACAGTGATCTATGCTGGGCTTTCAACTGTTTGGAAACAATTTCTCTGAAGCCCAGGCAATGGTAGATAGCCTGTGCTTTATCAAGTTTGCAGGTGACTGTTAAATGGATGTACTCATTTAGCGTACCCAATGATGGCAGCATATTACAGAGGGGGCTAAAAGAGGTAAATGATTGGTGCCAAACTCATGGACTGAGCCTTAAAGAAATCAATGGCTCATTACCCTCTGTGGCAATGGAGTACTTTTTGCCAGTTATGATATACATAGCAGCCCTGTAAGCTCAAACACAGTGTTGTGAGACTTGGGAACACATGCTGATAGCAATCTACACTTTAATTACTCTGCGTCAATTGTGGTGAGACACACATTCTGCATTGTGCACCTCATGCATATGAACATCACATCCAGGACCAGGGAGGTCATAGCTCTGCTGTACTCAACCCTTATCAGACAACTAATTGACTACAATACTCCCTTCTGACTGTACCTCACCAAACACCTGCAGCAAATGGAGAAAACGCAGAGGTTTGTAACTGGGAGAATGCATGCAGGGCCTCCAAAACATGACATACATGGAAAGACTGATAGACCTGTCCCTGTACATAGTATCATGGATGCTGAGAGGTGACCTAGGCCTAGTCTACAGAGCAGACTCAGACCCTGCCCAGCTGGAAATGCTGGTTATCTGCAAATCAAATGGGAGAAGAATGAGTTGCTGCGGGGTTCTCAAGCTAGCCTGTGACATAAACAGAACATATGAAGAAAGACCACAGAAAAGCACAGGTCTTCTTCAGATAAAATGAGTGTGTTACACCCAAGTTTTATACAATTGTAAGATGCACATTAATTAATTAATTAATTAATTAATTAAGCAATTGCACCATCAATAAATCAATAAAACTGTGTAACACTCATTTAAAAACACATTCCACTCTACCCTGTGGATAATCATTATGACCTCATTCATAAATATACATTTTCTATTTCCTTGCAAAAAATGAACAAAACATGTATATACATCTCTACTGAGTAAAAAACATATATATATATATATATATATATATATATATATATATATATATATATATATATATATATATATATATATATATATATATATATATATATATATATATACAATATGTTATCTTTTTAAAATGATAACAAAATAATCAAGGGGAAACAACCCATTTTGCTACAGTGAATGAACATCCAACTCAAAAATTTCAGAACTCAGCCTCCGGTTACATCCTGAGGTCAAAATGATGCCAGTCCTTTCCCAAGTTTCACAACAACAACAGGAACAGGAACAACAAACAGAGGAGGTGAATATATTAACATCTGACTCTCTTTTAAAAGGCATTATCTTAAATGCAGGGAATGACTTTAAAATATTTAACTACTCAGATACCAACACTGATGTGTCTCTTGTTGAACTTTTAGTGAAAGGAAATACATTTGTGCCCTCCCGTAGGACAGACTTAGCTAAATCTCTCATAGCCTTAAAAATCTACTTGAGGAAACTTAATATGACTTTTTTATTCGCTGAGAACTATATTGTACAAAGTAATACCTTGCATGTGCCTAGTACATTTTGTCCACCAACACATCCTTCATTGTTACTGTTCGAGCAAATGTTGGAATTAAGACACTGTTTAACATCTGGTAAGAGTAATATAAATTTGACTATGAATGTTGGTAAGGAACAGCATCAATTACTAGATTTACTTCAGTATGCACCTGTACGAGTTATGTCACCAGACAAGGGTGGTAGACTTGCATTCATGAACATGGAAGATTATGTGCTTAAAATGTTTGAACTCTTGGATAGTCCTACTTATCAAGAAATATCTAGAAATGAACATAATAAAGCAATAAATAAAGTTAAGTCACATTTGAATGACATGTTTGTTGAAGGACGGATTTCTTTTGATTTGTTTAACTATTTGAGTATGCCAGCGCCCAGTATCCCGATATTATTCGGGATCCCTAAAATCCACAAAAATATAAACAACCCCCCAATGAGACCTTTAGTGGATGTGAGGGATAGTTTAACATATCCCTAGGCAAAATGGGTCAACCAAGTCCTTAAAAAATATGTGGTAAAAGAAAAATACATTTGTAAGGACTTGTGGTCATTTTTGGCACAAATCAATAATCTAGAATTCAAAGAACATCTGAATTTTTTAACCACTGACGTAAAAGATCTTTATTCATCAGTACCTCATGTTGAAGGTATTGAATTGATCAATTATATGCTACGTCTGAGGGGTGCCCCACTTCATGAAGTAGCACTTGTAGAAGAGATGTTGGACATTATTTTGTTCAAAAATTACATCACCTTCCATTATAAGTTCTTCTTACAAAAGATTGGCATAGCTATGGACTCCCCATGTGATGCCAGCTATGCCAATCTTGTTATGGCTTATTGGAAACACAAATTTATATTCAATAAACCAGGTATCTGTGACAAAATTTATTTTACACACTGTTTCCTGATGATGTTTTTATAATTTTTGATGGTGATAATAAGAAGGCAGAAGATTTAGTGTTATACTTTAATAGCACTACAGAATTCTTATCATTCACATATTCCTTTGACACCTGTAGCATGGTATTATTGGATGTAGACCTTACTAAGGATTTGATAAAGAAATGTTACTTGGCTAAAATTTATAGAAAGCCAATGTATTCAAATTTCTTCCTGCATTTTAGTAGTAGCCACCCTTGGCATCAGAAGAAATCAATAGTCAAAGGGCAGCTCGTAAGTGCTGCCCGTATGGTGTCACAGGATGCTGATTTTTTTGAAGAATGTCATACTTTGCAAGAAATGTTCATGAAGAGGGGTTACCTGAGTTCACTTAGTTGTATTTTACAGGAGGAAGCCAAGAATAAAAGAAAAAATGTTTTTTATAAATAAATTTTGAGTGGTGTACCTAACAGGAATGTAATACCATTGTTTACATCACATAGGGTCACCAACCATATGGTCATTATGATTACCCCCTTTAGTAGTGATGCCAAGGAAATTTGGTCTATCTTGAGGTAAAATTGGGAAGTTGTCAGGAGAGACCCTGACTTTATTGGTAGATTCCAAAACTCCCCCCGAATTATATACAAGAGGAGTTTGAACCTCAAAAATATTTTGGAAACAAAGAAATTAGTAACCAATTTAAGGAGTGGTATGATGAAATGTTATATGTGCAATTTTTGTCAATACATGGATACAGGGAGGGATTTTTCTATCAGGAATGTCATTTATAAAACTAAATTTAAGTTCAATTGCCAGACAAAATCTGTTGTTTACAAGGCACAATGCCAAAAATGTGACGCTTTCTATATCAGTAAAACCGATCGCAAATTAAGAGAAAGCGTGTATGAGTATGTATACCACATGAGGAACCAGAACACAGAGAATGCTCTGGCAAGACATATCCTGGCAAATCTTGGCCATAATTTTAAGTTCAGGGCTATAGATTCAGTGATAAGTGATGGTCGGGGTGGCCCGGACTCATTATTGTTGGAGCGCCTACAATTGTGTTGGTAACTCCGGACAGGAGCTTACTTTTGCCCAGGACTTAATGAAGTGTAGCCTATGTAGGAGGGCCAGTCTGAAGGAGATTGGAGACTGTAAAGCGGTGACAGGGGAAAGTGTAGTTAAGCAGCATAGAATGGTGGTCTGTAGGATGACGTTGGTGATCAAGAAGAGGAGGAGTGTGAAAGCAGTGCCAAGGATTAAATGGTGGAAGTTAAAAAAGGGTGATTGTGAGGTGGAGTTCAGGGAAGAGTTAAAACAGGCACTGGGAGGCAGTGAAGAGTTACCGAATAGCTGGGTAACTACAGCACAGCTTGTAAGGGAGACTGCTAGAAAGGTGCTTACTGTGACATCTGGACAGAGGAAGGAGGACAAGGAGACCTGGTTGTGGAATGAGGAAGTTCAGGAGAGTATGCAGAGGAAAAGGCTGGCGAAGAAGAAGTGGGATTGTCAAAGAGCTGAAGAAAGTAAACATGAGTATAAGGAGATGAGACACATGGCAAAGAGAGAGGTGGCAAAGTCTAAGAATAAGGCTTATGGAGAGTTGTATGAGAGATTGGACACTAAATAGGGAGAAAAGGACCTGTACCTATTGGCTAGACAGAGGGACAGAGCTGGGAAAGATGTGCAGCAGGTAAGGGTGATAAAGGATAGTGAGGGAAACATATTCACAAGTGAGCAGAGTATTTTGAGTAGATGGAAAGAGTACTTTGAAGGGCTGATGAATGAACAGAATGAGAGAGAAAGAAGGTTGGATCATGTGGGGATAGTGAATCAGGAAGTGAAACAGATTAGCAAGGAGGAAGTAAGGACAGCTATGAAGAGGATGAAGAATGGAAAGGCTGTTGGCCCAGATGACATACCAGTGGAAGCATGGAGGTGCTTATGTGAAATGGCAGTAAAATTTTTAAACAGATTGTTTAATGAAATTTTGGAAAGTCAGAAGATGCCTGAGGAGTGGAAAAAAAGTGTTTTGGTACCCATCTTTAAGAATAAGGGTGATGTGCAGAGCTGCAGTAACTACAGAGGGATAAAATTGATCAGTCACAGCTTGAAGTTATGGGAAAGAGTAGAGGAAGCTAGGTTAATAAGTTAGGTGAAGATTAGTGATCAGCAGTATGGTTTCATGCCAGGAAAGAGCACTACAGATGCAATATTTGCTCTGAGAGTGTTGTTGGAGAAATACAGAGAAGGTGAGAAGGAGTTGCATTGTGTCTTTGTGGACTTAGAGAAAGCATATGACAGGGTGCCTAGAGAGGAGTTGTGGTATTGTATGAGGAAGTCTGGAGTGGGAGAGAAATATGTAAAAGTGGTACAGGATATGTACGAGGGTAGTGTGACATTGATGAAGACTGCGGTGGGAGTGACAGATACGTTTAAGGTGGAGGTGGGATTATGTCAAGGATCAGCTCTGAGCCCTTTCTTATTTGCAGTGGTGATGGACAGGTTGACAGATGAGATCAGACAGGTGGCCCCTTGGACTATGATGTTTGCAGATAACATTGTGATATGTAGTGACAGTAGAGACCAGATTAAGGAGACCCTGGAGAGGTGGAGATATGCTTTTGAGAAGAGAGGAATGAAGGTCAGCAGGGCTAAAACAGAATATATGTGTATAAATGTGAGGGAGGGTATAGGAATGGTGAAGATGCAGGGAGTAGTGTTTGGTAAAGGTGGATGAGTTTAAGTACTTGGGATCAACAGTTCAGAGTAATGGTGAGTGTGGAAGAGAGGTGACGAAGAGTTTACAGACAGGATGGAATGGGGAGGAGAAGAGTGTCAGGAGTGATTTGTGGCAGACGGGTACCAGTAAGAGTGAAAGGGAAGGTCTACAAGAGGGTAGTGAGACCAGCTATGTTATATGGGTTGGAGACAGTGGCATTGACGAAAAGGCAGGAGTCAGAGCTGGATGTGGCAGAGTTAAAGATGTTAAGACTTGCACTGGGTGTCACTAGGATGGACAGGATTAGGAATCAGTATATTAGAGGGTCAGCTCAGGTTGGACAGTTTGGAGACAAAGCAAGAGAGGCGAGATTGCATTGGTTTGGACATGTGCTGAGGAGGGATGCTGAGGATATTGGGAAAAGGATGCTAAGGATGGAGCAGCCAGGTAAGAGGAAAAGAGGAAGGACTAAGATAAGGTTTATGGATGTGGTGAGAGAGGACATGCAGGTGGTTGGTGTGAAAGAGCATGAAGCAGAGGACAGGAAGAAATGGAAACAGAAGACCCGCTGTGGCGACACCTAATGGGAACAGCCAAAAGAAGATGATGATGATGATGATTCATTATTATGTATGCTAAAATTAAGAAGTTTAAAAAGATGAAATTTTGTGGGCGGCCACGGTGGTGCAGCGGTTAGCGTTGCTGCCTCACAGCAAGAGGCTCTCTGGTTCGAATTTCGGCTGGGGTGCCTTCTGTGTGGAGACTGCATGTCCTCCCTGTGGTCACGTGTGTTTCCTCCGGGTGCTCCGCTTTCCTCCCACATCCCAAAGACATGCTGTAGGTGGATTGGACACTCTAAATTGGCCCTAGGTGTGAGTGTGTGCATGTGTGTGCCTTCTGTGGAAGGTTGAGCACTGAGCTGGCAACTCGAAACTGTAAAAAAAAAACTCCACTGACAATCATGAGCCAACAGGTGATCCACTGTGGTGACGCCTAACCAGGAAAAGCCAAAAGAAGAAGAAGAAGAAGATGAAATTTTGTACATTAGCAGGTGAGCATATCTATTTTATTTATATATACTATGTTATTATATATATATATATATATATATATATATATATATATATATATATATGTATATATATATTTTTTTTTTTTTTTTTTTTTACTCAGTAGAGATGTGGTCTGATGATACATATTTATACACATGTTTTGTTCATTTTTTGTAAGGAAATAGTAAATGTATATTTATGAATGAGGTCATGGTGACCATCCACAAGGTAGAGTGGAATGTCTTTTTAAATGAGTGTTACACAGTTTTATTGATTTATTGATGGTGTAATTGCTTAATTAATTAATTGTTTGTTCATCTTACAATTGTATAAAACTTGGGTGTAACACACTCATTTTATCTGAAGAAGTCCTACCAGTGGGTAGGACGAAAAGGGCTTTATTTTATTTTATTAAAACTCCTCATTGCTGGTTGCACCTGTGCCTTTCTGTGGTCTTTCTTCATCTGGTTTGTTATTTGCTTGTAGTTCCACATAAACAGAACATGCTGGGGAGACATATATACCCCCCAGCAATTGACATAACTCTATAATAGGCTTCCACTGCATGTGAAGCAGTGCTTCTCAATGACCCTGTTCAAGCACAACCTGGACAATTGGATGGGTGATTGTAAAGTCACCCCTGGGGTGGCACCTATGTCCCTCATGGACAGGGACAGTTTGTGCTGCTCACAAAATTTCTCTGCTAACAATGACTAACTATGCTCAATAAGGGTACTTGTGTTTTTACATAATTAGGCATGTAAATACCCTAGGGCCATTAGTCTGGTAGCCTCCTATGAAGCTATGTACCTATGCAGGCCTCCCAACATCTGCTCTCCCACATGGCCTGCTGATGTCATCCACTATAAGTTGACTTGTACTCTTATAAAAGTTAGACTTGTGCTGTGATGTTTGCATAAAGTACAGAATTCTGTAGTCTATGTACCTAGGAAGGTAGGGGTTCTATTCTCACTGCAGTCAACTATGTGTGTATGCACTCTTGCTTGACTTTACAGAGAACATTTTACACCGGCATGTGGGGCATTGTTATTACCATATTCTCCTTAACAGACACTGCTGATGTCATCAGCTATAAAGTGTTGTTTGAGACACTCCAAGTCAGACATGTGCAGTAGCACTTGCGTTCAGAACTGAATTCTGTAGTCTGTGCACTTAGATAGGTAGGGCTTCTGTTTGCAATGCAGTCAATGTGGTGCATGCATGTGTGTGTGTGTGTGTGTGTGTGTGTGTGTGTGTGTGTGTGTGTGTGTGTGTGTGTATGTGTACTCTTGCTTGACATTACAGAAAACATTTTACACCAGCATGTGGGACACTGTTATTACCATAATCTCCTCAACAGACATTGTTGATGTCATCGGCTATAAAGTGTTGTCTGAGACCCTTCAAGTCAGGCTTGAAGTGTGGCACTTACCATAAATAGAGAGGTCTGTAGTCTGTGTGTTTAGATAGGTGGGGTTTCTATTCTTACTGCAGACAATAGGTGTGTTTGTGCTCTTGCATGACATTACATAAAACCTTTTACACCAGCATATGGTACACTGTTATTACCATAGTCTCCTCAACAGATACTGCTGATGTCATCAGATATATCAATTTTGTGGATATGCACTATTCCTACCAGGGCCGGATTACAGACTGGACTGGAGGCCAGGCAGAAGTCTCCTCCTCCTATATGATACTGATTACAGTGACACGTCTTTCAATTTATCTCCATATGTCATGGCATGGTATGGCTTGTAGGCACTGTGCTTTCTTGATGAGAAAGCCCTGTGGCATGTCCAGCTGCTGCATGTGTCTGGTGACGTACATGCAAATGAAAGCATTATACTCTATTAGTGTTTGGATGAGGTTTGAGTACAGTGCTGTCATACAATCTTAAGGTCTGAATATGATGGCATGATGTATGAGATGCACAACAAAGGCTTTCAATGCCCATGTGGACACTTTCTGGTCAAAGTTCAGATTGCTATATACATGTGTTTCCTGTGACTGCATTGCTCGGTTTCAGCATAGCAAGACTCTTGTCAATGATGTAATTAACATGGACTTCCACTTATCAGAAGGACAGCATAAAGGCACATTTCTGTATTTATCTGTAGATCATGTGGATTTCTCACCAGTCATATGTCTGTTTTGGCTCCTTATGTAGTATGTTATCATCAATGGTGGACTCAATGATTGCACCCAATATGCAAGAATCAGCAAATATGGTAAGCTGAAGGCCATATACTTTAGGCTATACTGCCAAGAAATAGAGTCCAAATAATAAAGGGCCAAGCACAGATATCTGGGGTTTGTCAGTTATGAAAGCTGTATTAGTACAGGTTGATTCACCAGGTTCACAGTATGTGTTCTCTCAGTGAACCAATTGGTTAACCATCTAGTGATGTAAGGGTCACTCCATACCTGGGAGAGCTTCTCAATGATACCTGCATACGGGATTGTGTCCAAACCTTAGGCCAGATCACGATAGGCAGTATCCAATGTCTTACCTTCATTCAGGCCTATCACATGGAAACAACGGGCTGTGACAACATCACAGATTACTTATGGCATAACTCAGCACATAGACCTTCCTGATGCAGTTAAATGCACACATCAAAACACCTTCTACATGGGATACATTCCTGTTGAAGGGTGCACATCAACATGCATCCATCTGAACTGGGTGAACAGCACCTGATGGATGCATGTATAGAGACATCCTGACTCTCTTCGACTTTGGGTTAGACCAACATGTCATCAGGGACCTCTTGCAAATGGACACTAGTAATATTGCGGATGTGTGCAACAGTCCTGTGTCAGATTTTAGTGCTACATCATATCTGTTATGTCTGAGAGGTCATTGAGGGCATGTATGATGACAAAAGTATCACCTTGTGGAACTGACCAGATCAAGGCATTTGACACAAATCCAGAGTGAGTTATTCAGTCTAGACTGTCATAAGTGACCATAAACAGCTATATCACCAAGTAGATACACCAGTATTTCACATACATGGCATCTCACTAAGTTGAAATGTGTTAAGTGACCTATATCTGAGGTCCAGTGATCAGGTCCATACATCAGGGCTGTCTGCTAGGCCCTTTCCTGTCCATTATTTAAGTGATGGACTTCAGATATGACATACACATCCTATGCCCAAACAGCTGCCTGAAGGGATACAGATTGTGAGCGATCATAGACTCCAACTGTGAAACTACTATAATACAGACAGCATCAACGCATACCAAAGATTGCTGCCACAAACATGACAACACCTTCAATGACAAAAAATATGGAGGTATTTGTTAAGTTAGGAAAACAAACACACAACCCAATTATAATGCGGACATCACACCCTATAATCAGACCAGTAGGCATGTGACCTGTGTCCTGGGTATATGGCAAGTGGAACATCCACCAGCCTGTGGTCACAGTGCTAACTACACCCTTATGTGTAACACAAGTACTGAGTAGGTGAAGGACATCCACATCAGAGGTCATAATACCTTCATAGTCCCCAGTCTTCATAACAAAAATAACTCAGTACAATGCATCCTTCTTCATGTACCTTTCTACACATCTTCCAGTGATGTGCAACTGAAGTGTAACACCTTTGGCACAGTGAGCTGCCAAACAGCATATTAGCCATACCTAGGTATTATTTTTGTGGAATATACATGACTGTCTGATGGTGTGAAACACAAATCAAGTTGTTACAGCAGATGCATGTGCACTACCTGTTCTGTAATGCACACACTACATACTTAGGTGCTTGACAGCATTAATGGCATGGATATCATTTACTACAGTGTGGATTGTGCCACACACACACACACACACACACACACACACACACACACACACACACACACACACACACACACACACACACACACACACACACACACACACGCACACACGCATACACACACACACACACACATTCATGCATACACTTGCATACATGAGTATATATATATATATATATATATATATGTATAGATATGTATATATATATATATATATATATATATATATATATATATATATATATATATATCTATATATGCCATGCACACCAGTCAACTACCCTGTATTGCTCATAATGTCACATACAGGTATAGTAGTATCCCTCCTAACAACTCCAGCAGAAGTTACAGTGCCAGGACAATGTGCGTGATCACCCTCATAGAATGTGAATGGTCATCCTCATAGAGTGTGGATGTATCAATATAGTTGTTCAAGTCTGTCTATGCAGAATCATCTCTTATCACTCTAAATCATATACATTATGTCAGAGGCATGGGATTACTGGTGGTATTATAATGATATTGTCCATGATGGTGGTTGGTTCTTTTAATGTTTTCCATGACCCTTTACATGTGCCCCAATTGCTAGAGACCTCTGCTGAGATTACACTCATATTCAGGCAAATCAGTTTGCACTGCTTCACAAAATGCACCTTACCCCAATTGTATGACTGATCCCTAATAGATGTCCTCTGCACTATTCATGTAAGGATGCTTATCTAACACTGACATCCTCCCCATTGTTATGCCACCTTGTGTGACAGTCACATAAAAAACATTTTCACTGTGCAGACCCTGCCATACCATATAGAGATGTGATTGGTGTTGCTGCTACAACCATTTGCCACTGAAATGGCCTCATCTGCTGTATATTAGTTTGTTTTGTCTGTTCTCTTTCCCTGTGTTCATTCCTACAATTCCTCTGTGTGTCCCTATTCAATACACACACTTCTCCTGAGTGTTTATTGTAGAAAGCAGTCAATCTACCATTACAGATCATTTACACACCTTCAGTACAGTATGCCAGGAACTGGATATCACAATACTCTGCACTGTAGATACAGTCTCCTGTGCTGTGTATGGACCATATACTTAACATACATACCTCTCAACTGTCCAGATATTCACAGGATGTCCATATGTGTTCCTTGTCAAATTTGTGGTTTTCAGACATATCACTGGGATGATCTCAGGACTGATGTCACTCAATATTACATACATTTGAGTGCATACCACTCAACTGTCCAGATTTTTGCAGAATGTCCAGACTTTTGTCTCATACTATCTTTTCCTCATAAAAGTTTGGTTTTCTGACAAATCATTGCCATGTCATTGTAGACTGAAGTCAGAAAATAATGACAGAAGTTTGAGTTTCAAACTTCATGCTGTTCAGAAAATTCATGCTAATGTAAAAACAATTATTCTATCAACTTTCTCAGTTTGTAAGAGCAATATTAAAAATATGTCCCTATTTTAGGGCTCCCCCCCATTATTTATAGCTTTATCTAGATTTCTTGCTCTAAGAGGTTAAGAGATATGTTTGAGTTTCATACTTTAAATCCTTCAGAACATGTACTTCTACCACATTTCTATAAGACACCTGTGTCAAATATGTCCCTATCTCTAGGTCATTATCTCTGCATTATGTTGGCCTTTGTGCAAATGTGTTGAACTAAGAGATTGTGAGCTATCTGTGAAGCCCTGGTGATCATTGTGGCATTCCACAGAACAACTGGGACCGTAAGTACTCTGCGTTGAGCAGGATTGCTATTTGTGTTCACTTATGTGGTTTCCTGGCAGGCAGCACCTTTGCCAACCACAAAATCTTGCTTAGACATGGTGATCAGCATGAATATGCATTGCACTGTAGTGTTCACCATGTACACATGTAAACTCAGTGTAGGCTTTGCGCACAGCCTACATGGAGTTTATTGAATCCCAGGTTGTAACTTTCTATTACTTTACCCATATAATTGGGCTTGAGAGATGTGTATCCTTCTGGCTCAGATATGTTGAGAGTGCTCCTTCTGTGCTGCAATATCCCATTTTCTGATTTTGATGCATGAGACAATTCTTTAGTGCAGTATTTTAGTGTTTTACATTATTGCATTTACCGCTGTGAGCTGCATACATGTCATAGGCAAGTAACTGTCTTACAGCTAACAAAGATGAACATTATTAATGTGTTAAGTAATACAATGTATTGATTGGTTCATTTTAACAATATTTGCTAACTAATTTTCTGTATTTGTAACTATTCCCAAAGTTGATTCAACTCTCGCACTCCTATTATATAATCATGCTTTAGATCAAAGGAATCCTAAATGTATTACTCTATATGGCTAGTCCAAGCAAGTGCTTATTGAGACTCTATTGTCTGCTTTAAACTTGATAAGAAAAGCATGACTCTGTTTTCTGCTTTAAACTCAATAAGAAAAACATAATGCATGCCTATGTTTCTAAGTATATGCAGCTTTAATTCACATTAAGCTGAGGCTATAGTATATTTTACTTTATTTTATAGTTTGATGCATTTGTGACATATGCATCATGATTAATAACTTCCAAAATGGGCAAAGTCCAGATAGAATGTATTTATAAATAAATAAATGTTCCATTTCCAATATAAGAAGTAATGGTAAGGTTGTAACGTTTCACAGACTTCAGCACGATTTGTAAAACTATAAATATGCACAATAAAATTAGCAATGTACATAACGCAGTTATTAATTTTAGTATTGGAAATATGCAGCACACTAAAGGGTTTATATGCAGAATATGATGGAGAAGCCATGATTATCATATAGGGCACTGTAACCAATAAACAGCCAAAGATCAATAATGCCCTGAATGAAGGCTGAAGAAAAGTAACAGGTTACACTATGATATCATCTCAGCAGTAGAAGCTGACCAGACCAGAGCAGAGCAGAGCTGTATCAACCAAAGTATCTCTGATCTACTTAGCTTTCTTAGCCCAGATAGCTGTTTGATTTAACCGTTATGTCAACAGTTTGTGTACGTCCATGTGTGCTTGTGTGTGTTGTGCATAATTGTCTCAGGTGGCCTATTCATTGTCATGTATATCACATGCCAATGAGATTTAGCACCATGAAGTGCATAGATGATTATGAATCATATTTCTGCTGTACAGTGCAAGTTTGAATATCTGAGTAGCGAGAGTTGCCCTTCTGAGTGGCAGTTTTATGAACTCGGCCATTTTTAACATTGTGGTAGATGTGAATGCATGTCCCAGGACATGATGACATATTGATCTGTGTAAACCTGTGATGTTAGCAATGACAATGGTAATCAAATCTAATGGAAGATAACTGAGAGTTTTTAACAACACATTCCTCATTGGACTATATTCACCACTTTCTTTGGCATGCTTCTAAAGATTTCTTTCATGCTAGATTGAGGTCTTGGTCCAAAGGATTATAGAAACAATTGGGTAAAAAGTTAAAGTCTCTCCAGCAGTGATATCAGGAAATTTTATGGAATCAAAAGGCCCACAGAAGACAGACCAGGGACACTTTCAGAAAATTAGCTTCTATGAAGGATAACATAAGAGCTATAATTAATAGGAAGACAAACAGTGGTTGAAACTTCAGTATTAAAAGAGCTCTCCACATGTTTGTTTCTTTTTGGCTAGAAAATGCAGAAGAAATCTATTTGGTCAACCCCACTGGGCTTATCTAGGAGGGATAAAGGAGTTCCTCAAGTGCCCTTTAATCATATATTGGATAAGTTTCAGCATTATTATAGTAACATGTACAGCAATTCTGTAGCTCTGAAAGATGCTTTTCTTGCTGAGTTTTCTTCTTCCATATATTCTCTACTGTCATTGCACACCTTAACCACAGACCAGGAGAAAAGTCTCAAAAAACATATAATTAAATGAGAAGTACTTATGACCATCAAAAAACTGAAATCAAATAAGGTCCCTGGCAATGATGGTTTGCCAGCAGAGATATACAAGCAGCTGCCTTCTTCAGCCAACAATTTTTTACTTGCTGCAAGCTCAACTGCACATGCTCAGTTGATGATTCCCATAACATATAGGCAATCTGTTAAAGTTCAGTTGCAAATGCTGGGCAAGGATGTGACCTCGCCTTTAACTTCAGGCTAATTTATCTGCTTTATACAGATAATAAATTCTATATGAGACTTTGGGCAACTAGAATAACACCATTTCTTCCATCCTTAAAACATTAGGACCAGGCATGCTTTCTAAAGAACTAAGCCACTTGATGTCACTATTGAAATCAGCATTATGGCTGGAATAAAGTTCACTTCATAATGCCCTCATGTCTATGCTCTCTGTGGATTCCAAAAAGGCTTTTGATAATATGAAATGACGTAAATTATCTGAAGTATTAACATTTTTTCAGTTTCCTCACATTCATAGAAGATGTTTTTGCTGTGTACCAAGGCTTGTCAGCACTAGTACAAGTAGGGCCTTATATTTCAAGGCCCATCTGCATCCTTAAAAGGGTTAGACAAGGGTGCCCTCTGACACCATTGCTGTTTATTTTGGCTCCAGATCCTCTAGCTCAAATACTTCATCAAAGTTTATCATCAGCCTCCAATACTACCTTGGGTATGCATTTTCAAGGAGGAGTTGTGCTTTTTGCAGCAGGCCTTTTAATATTCCTATCAAACATGCATGGACCTACCTTCTACCTGGGACATTTTATATAGCTGGAAGAAGGTCTCAGGTTAAAGACTAAACCCTTATAAATCTATGCTCTTATATTCTAGGCCAGTTTTGGGGCATGTTCATGAGTGCCAGTATAACCTTGTAATTGAATCCTGCCTCCTCTAAATATTTATGTATTACACTAGCTAGGACTCTGTCCAAAACTCAGAAAATACATTTGCAAATCATACAACAACACTTGAACAATCATTTTCAGAACAGAAAAATGGGGGATTGCTTTTGAGCTTGGACTTTTGCTAATTAAAATGGCTTTATATTCTAACCTGCTCTACATACTTCAGGACCTACCAATGAGAATTCCATACAGATCCTTGAGGATATAGAATACTACTTTGCATAAGTTCCCATAGTCCCAACTCCAGAGAGACATGCTTTAAGCAGTTGTTATGCCTCACAGTCCATGAGTGTTATTCATCATCCTTACATGTTAATGACTTATCAAGTAGCTATTTTCCACATACATGCTGATTTATTTTTGCTGGGCTTACCTTCAGACTGACTATGTATATAATTGATAGTAGATAGTGTTCATCAGAAGTTTCATCTTCTGCTTTTAGTCGTGGGGACTTGTGTAGCAAATGCCAAACAGTTTCTGCTATATACCTTTGCCTATGTGTATGATACAAATTCATGTTCTGTGTATGCTCCGAGTATGCCAAAACCCTATACGGGGTCATTTGTGCAACCTTATAGGAAATGGATCCCATCCACATGACTGCATTCCTGTTGTTCCACTATGGTGTGCAACCTTAATTTCACACCACAAAGCAGGCATTCTCTTTACAATTGTAGTGGGATAAGAATCTTCCTTTGGGTGCTCAGTTATACTCCAAATGTTGATTAAAGTCCTTCATTGAGTTGAGCACCAAGTATGATATTCATCAAGACCAGCTACTAGATTGGTGTTAGTTCCAAACAACTCTTAAATCCATGGCTGATCAGCAATGAGAGCTAGGACATCTAACCTGTGATTTAATCTAATTATTCATCAGGATTTACCTACATCTTTTGCAGAATAAGCCTACTGTGTCAGTCTTTATGGATATTTCAGCACAACAGTTTTATCCTCTGGCTTTGGATTTCATGTGGGATATGATATTCCTAGCGCATTCAACTCTCATACAGTGAAG
>NC_056749.1:761158455-761231062 GCF_019279795.1 Protopterus annectens
TGCTGTTGTCCAGCTGTCAGCAGGATTATTATATAAATGATGTAAAACATCAGTGGATTTGTTGAATCACAAAAAAGCAGAACCATGTAGGGCAGTATATTCCATGTAAACTTCTACACGGTGTGTGTTTTTCATGGATGAGAACTTCTGAGCAACACGCAAACCCAGTAAGTGGGGGTTGCTCGACTAATCCCGTCTAGTCTTGCAGCAATGGCTGTTAGGTGTTGGACTAGGATGCAGATATTCTTGGGTTCAAGTACAGGGTACATTGACTTTTAATTATACTGTGCTGGCATTGTAGGTCATAGAAATGAAGTGCAATTATACATAATTAGCATATTCTGCATGTATCATGACAATATGGATGATATTATAAAACATTTTACATGATTTGCTGTCATTATGCATAGCTGTGTTCCGTTGCACGTTGGTGCACAGAGCACAACACTGGGCATTGCAACAGGAGTTCTAAATCGTGTCAATTATATCCTAAGCAGGTGAAAGTCACTTAAAGTAGCCAATACCAGACGGTGATCCTAATCACAAAATGAGTAAAAAGTATGCATACAGCCTACAGTCTGATTTAACCTTGATACTGCAACAACATTGGAGTAGAGACTTAGAACTTTTAACTGACATAATTCTAGGGACTGCTGTAGCTATTCTACATCTGTATGGGCTTGAGGCTGAATCAATGCTGCTGGTGCTGCTGACAATAGGCCTAGGCCGAGAAGGAGAATAGTGTTCAGGCCTAGGGTAACCTACCAGGTGCTACATGAGCTGCAGATTCTAGAGAGCTACAGGGTGGACAGTGACACATTACAAGAACACTGTAAGTTCTGCCATCCTCAACTCTGAGCAAGAGATAACTGAGGGGAACTCATCCCAGCGAACACATATATTTTCCCCTTACTGCTAAGGAGAGGACTAGCAATATGCAACACTTCTATCATGTAGTGCACTACCCTGAAGTACTGGGTGCCATAGATTGCACTCATGTATACATCAAGGCGTAGGCGAGCAGGGTAGAATCTACTATAACTGCAAGGGATACCACTCCATCAACTGCCAAGTCATATTCAATGCCCAAGTAATTATCCTGAATGTGTGTGCTGACAACAGTTATCACGACTCCCAAGTCTGGCACACATCACACCTGTACTAGATGTTTGCTAGGGGGACTTTCCACAAGGCCATTTACTGGGGGATGCCGGCTATGCCCTGCAACAATGGATGATGATATCCATCAAAACCCACATACACCAGCATGGAAGAACAACACAATGAGGCACACACACAAACTAGGGACATCATCATAAAGTATGTGCTTGGGCTTCTGAAGTCATTTTTAATGTGCCTATATATTTCCAGTGGAGCCTTGCAGTACACTCCATGCATATGTATACATATATAGTCACAGTTTGTGCTATGCTGCACAACCTGATTCTGTTGAAACAGCTGCAGCAGGATTAGCAAGGGGAACAGGCACACATCCCCTCACCAGTGCCTAGGTCACCACAGTCACAGTCACAGGAGGACTTGAAGAAGGAACCCTCAGCTGCCTGTCCCTGTAGGTATATGTAGGCATGCTCAATATGCCCTTGCTTTGGCAAACAGACAATGCATAGCACATTCACTGACCACCTAGGGTCTAATACCTCCCTCCTACATGCATATATTAAAATTGATGCCAGGCAAAACTACAGAAAAAGGAAATATGCAGATAATAGTTATAGACTGCCTGTAGCAATTGTGAAATGATGGCCTGGAGTACTGAGAGGAGTGGGCTGCAGTAAGACTTATACATTACATAATAGGAAGACTGGATGTTAGTATTACGCCTCATGTTTGCACACTACTTAACACTGTGCAAACAGGTAAAATAATTAAATACACATGCGTGTGCACTTAGTACCATACTCATTGCATTTTCACTATGCCTAACTATCATAGCTTTCAACTATCCAGACTTAAGAATAATGTCTATATTTTTACATAATATTTGTAGTCTGATCCCACAAAATATTGGTTTATACAAAATTATTGCTAAATAAATGAGAACTAAGTCAGAAAATAATGATATACATTTCATTTGTGGATGTCATACCCGTCAGTAAATGCATGCTAATGCTAATGCAAAACTTGTTATTCTATAACATTGTAAGTTTGTAAGGGCAATATTTCAACATTTGCCATATTAATTATGACTTTGTGCAGATTTCGTGCTCTAAGAGGTTGAGAGGAATGTTAACTAATACATCACACATATATAGATCTGTGTTCTTAATGTTCTATATTTCCAAAATGTGGAAACATTGCAAACTTGCAAACATTGCTCAGTGTCTGTTATTCCTAAAGTGTTTTAGTTCTGGTTTATGCACTTGGGCTTCAGGCCAGTTATTTTACATTAAGAAGGTTCGTGGTCTGCACTCTTGTGGGAGGAGAGGCTGGACTCTGCCCTTCTGAGCTGGGAATTTCTGGTTAAAGGTTTATAGTGCCTGAATATTTGAACTGCATCTTACTGAAATTGGTACATCTCGTTTGCTGTAGCATAGACTAGATCCAGGCCTGCTGAATCTAGCTTTGTTTGTATGCTTGTTGTTTGTTTGCTTGTTATTTCCCTGGAACACTAATTACACCTAAAATGGGGCTTCTCAGTGCTTCTGTGGATCCCTAGTGATATCTGCATTGCTTACTGTACTTATTTCCTTGTTTCACTTGAAAGAAAGTTACTGTTTGTCGTTTTTGCATTTACCTGTAACACATTGCACTTAAGTTACCTGGCACTTGCTCACTAAAGCAATTATATAAGTCAGCACTAAAAAATAAAAGCACTACACCCTCACTCCCCATTGGCCATTGTTTTCAATTATAAAGGAATTCCCAATACTATTCTAGCATGTCCAAACGTCAGTTGTCAATCTCCTCTCCGGTCCAGCTGGTGAATCTGGGAATCTTGAGGCAATGTTACAACTGCCTCATGTACAGGGACAACCCTCTCCTCCTCCCAACAAATTCCAACACATGTGAGAGATGCAGCCATATAGCCAAACTGGAGGCTAAGCTCTCTCAACTCAGTACTGGCATAACCAGTCAGGAGGAGAAGGAAACCACACTCACTACAATTCCAGTATCACATAGACCTACCACGACAGCAAACCAAACACATAATCACACAAAAACATACTCGGAGGCTCTAAATAAAGATCTGCCTAAGCAGCAGAGACCTCCAAAGCACACACCCATGCAACTGCTACTCCAAAACAAAACACGTGCAAGACATATCTCACAAAGCCAGTGTGCCGAACAGTCACAGCCCTTAAGGCTAAACAACACACCTGATACACATGTAATAGGTGACTCTATCATCAGGCACACTGACGTCCCGCTCACCAGGCTGAACAAGGAGAAGGTCACAGTGAGCAGCCTGTCGGGCGCTAGGATCCGTCACATAACACAAGCACTCAGGTCACTCCAAGGCAAGTACAAATATGACTCAGTCATTGTCCATGCTGGTGTGAATGACCAGAGCTCCCTGGACTACATGAATAGAGACATAAAGGAGCTCTCTGAGCATGTAGCCCAGGCCGGTATGACCCTGACCTTGAGTAGCATCTACCCTCACCAAGAATGATGCCACAATATGAAGACAAGATGATCCATTTCAACAATTGTCTTAAGTACTGGTGTCATTCAATGCATGTCAGCCTGGGATGATATGCCATGATGCTTGCACCTGTCACCCTGGCTTTGGATATTGGCAAAGGCTCTTGCTACCCCATAGTGCCTTTTTTAGCAAGGCTCAAAAGACAAACCCACCATCATAGGTATCACAAGGGAAAACTAACTAAGAGTAATGCTCAAGGCAAGAAGTCTCCTCAAGATGATGCACACTTGACACTTGAAACCCTCATGGAGAACATCGATATCTGTGCAATAACAGAAACCTGGTTCAGGCTCCCAAGAGCACCCCAGCACTACCAGGTTGCCACTCATACCATGCTTTTCTGCCCCAAAACTTGACCCGAACCACAAAAGGAAGGGGGTATCGAGATTCATCAAAGAGATACCCACACCTCAGTGTGGGCAAACACACTACATCAGAGAGAGACTATGTGCAACTAACAGTGGGTAAAACTGCCTTCCTACTACAGACCACCTCCATACCCAGGAACCCCACCTTCCTGAGAATACTGGAATATATGAAGGTCTCTCCAAACACCATTATATTGGGCGACTTCAACTACCCAAACATAGACTGGGAGCATTACTCCTCCACCCCAGCCCAAAGGTTCCTAGAATTCATAAACTCAAATGCTATGGAACAACTTGTTACCACTCCCACAAGAGGAAAACATACTGGACCTGAACATCACCAACATGGGGACTCTATCGAAGACCAGAAGTGTCTATGCTTCAGACCAGAAGTGTCCCTCACTGGTAAGATCAGACCATAAACTGATCTCACTGGATATTCATATCCCGACCCCACCGCTGCCCAGAAAACCACAGTGAAAAACTTCTAAAGCAAATTTCACACTCCTCAAAACTGAGGTGGAACCCTTTAAGCCCCCGACTGTGGGAAATAGACCACAGAATCCTTTATAAATGCATTCTATGAACACCTTCAGGAATAATCCCAAATAAAACCAAGACCCAATCCTCCAAAGGCAGACGTCCTGTCTGGTGGCCCAGCCATAAAACAACTATAAGGCATCTCTGATCAGTATATAAAATCGTCTAAGGCCAGCTTCGAGTGAAATATTGAACAGGACATTAAGGATAATCACAAGTCTTTCTTTAGTTATGTTAGGAACCTGGGTGGGAATTCCCAGATATGCTCAGAATTAGTCCAAAATGACAAAAAATACACCAAACCCACAGACATTGACAACATCCTAGCTGACAGGTTCAGCACAAACACCCCCCCCTCCCCACCAAAAGGGCAAATATCTATCCCAGCAGAGTGCTGCCCCCCTGACATCTCAGATGCTCAGGTAAGAGCCCCTCTCCAAAGCAAAAACACAGCATCAATGGGACCAGACGGTGTCCCGGGCTGCTTCCTACATGAACTCCAAGAAGAGCTAAACCCAAACATAAAACTACTGTTCAATCTCAGCCTTACTACAGGATATGTACCCAAAGAGTGACGTACAGCAACAGTGGTCCCTCTCCACAAAGGTGGTGCCTTAACGGACCTTGGAAACTATCGCCCCATAAGCCTGACTAGCTTGGTCTGCAAAGCTATGGAAAGGATCATTATGGACCTCATAAATAAAGATATTGGGGACCTACAGACACTGGATCCTACCCAGTTCGGCTTGTTAAGGGCAGATCCTGCCTCTTAAACCTGGTCAACTTTTTTGAAACAGTCACCAAGGCCATTGGCCGAGGGAAGGTGGTCACACAGCCTACCTGGACCCCTACAAAAAGCCCTTATACCACCCCCACTCGGGCATTATAGATAAGCTCACCAGCTTAAACATAAACCCCTATGTCACCAGATGGGTTGCAAACTGGCTCAAGGACAGAACCCACATGGTTAGAATTGCTGGAGCCATGTCAGACTCCAAACCAGTTACAAGTGGCATCCCACAAGGCTCAGTCCTGGGACCTCTCTTGTTCGGTATATATTTCTCGGAGGTACAGGCCAACACAGAAGAACTTTGGCTGACCAAGTTTGCAGATGACTGCAAACTGGGCGCCATAATCGACTCTCCAGTCGACACAAGCATCCTTCAAAAGGGCCTCATAGAAACAGACAACTGGTGCCAGAGCCATGGCCTCAAGCTAAACACCAAAACATGTATAGTCATACCCTTTGGCAAAAACAGAGTGCCCACAAATTACCACATAGGTGGTAATCCATTAAGTACAGAAGAAGTAATTAGGGACCTGGGGACCCAAGTTGATAGCAATCTCTCATTTGACAACCACATGGTCAAAGTGGTTAGAAAAACATTTTATATAGCCCACCTAATCATGAAGGGATTCACATCTAGATTAGGGGAGGTCATCGTGCCTCTTTACTCATTCCTCATCAGGCTCATAATCGAGTACAATGCCCCTTTTGGGATGTTTCTTACCAAACACCTGCAGCAACTGGAAAGACCCCAAAAGTACCTCACCAAGAGGATCAAAGGGCTCAAACAGATGCCATATGCTGCCCGGTTAAAGACTATCCAGCTCTACTCAGTGGCATACCACCTGCTCAGAGGCGATCTGTGCCTGACGTATAAAGCCATGTCCAACCCAGAATTAAGGGACATGCTGCACCTCAAAAAATCCAAATCCCATCGAGCTACACACTCGAGAGACTTGAACCTCAGCACTGAAATAAATAGGACATGCTGGAGGGACAGATTCATAACCCAGAGGCTCCCTTCACTCTGGAATAAAATCCCAGTCCAGGTTAGGCAGAGTCCCTCATTGACTCTCTTCAAGAGGAATCTTGATGAGTGGATGGGAGATAAGGGGTATCACTTCTGTGTCACTGTTAGTCAGTGGCACAGTATACTAACCTCGAAAAAGGGCATAGCAAAATTAATTTAAAATGGGTGGCGAAAGCCAAACATACTCTGGCTAGGATTATAAATGCCCTAGGGCATATAGCCTAGTATGAACCTATGAACCTATGAACTGAGGGCATAGTATAAATATGTGTACAGATAGTTAATAAACATCCATGTGTTTCCTCACAACCAGCCTCAACAACAATAAGTACAATCATGGAATCTCCTTAATTGTACAATACATACATCTAACACAAAACAAAGTTGTAATACATAATGTTGTGTGCTCTCTCATGGACACGGCCATATAGTTGTGCTCATAGACTTGCACTGCCAAAGGAAAACATCCAAATATGTTCAATAAGGGACTTGTGCTGTTACACAGCTATGGCTTCTAAACAGTATACTACTGTTAGTGTACTAGCCTCAGATGACACCAAGGATCAAAGTGCCTAAAGACCTCCCAAGCTGGTGTAATCTACATCCCTTGATGATGTCATCTACTATAAGTTCACATTCAGTCCTGTTAAAATCCAACTTGTGTAGAGGGGCTTGTACTAACAACTGTGTTCTTTAGTCTGCACACTTAGGTAGGGATTTGCTTCTAACTGTAGCAGTGTATGTATGTGTCTGTGTGTGTGTGTGTGTGTGTGTGTGTGTGTGTGTGTGTGTGTGTGTGTGTGTGTGTGTGTGTGTGTGTCTGTCTTTATAAAGAATAGAGAGAGTGTGATTCCAACACTGCCTTGGAAACTGCCATGGGGTTTGTTTTCTTTTTGTGCAAAACCATCCATGTCTAGCAGTCCTCCATCCTCTTGCCCCCACAGGGCCTGCTGATGTCATCTACTATAAGATCATCTGTAGTCCTGTTAAAAGTCAGACTTTTTCCATGATGGGTATGTTAAGTACTGTGCTGTCCTGTCTATAAACTTAAATAGGTAGGGGTTGTAATCTCTCTGCAGTCATCTTGGTGTGTGCATATCTGTCTCCATAAATAAGAGTGGGAGTATGCATCCTACACTGCCTTGGAAAATGGCATGGTTTTTGCTTTGCTTTTGTCTTTGCACAAACATCCATGTCTAGCAGTTCTCCAAAACCTTGTCCCCCAGAGGGCCTGCTGATATCATCTACTGTAACATCATGTGAAGTCCTGTTAAAATCAGACTTGTGCCTTGCACATGCATTAAGTACTGTATTATGTAGTCTGTAAAGTTAGATAGGTAGGGGCTCTAATCTCACTGCAGTCAACTTGGTGTGTGTGTGTGTGTGTGTGTGTGTGTGTGTCTCCATAAAGAAGAGTGTGAGTATGTATCCAACACTGCCTTGGAAAATGGCATGGCTTTGCTTTGTTTTTGCTCTTGCAGAAACATCCATGTCTAGCAGTCCTCCAACCTCTTGTTCAACTTGTGCCCTGACATGTTACGTACTGTGTTTTCTAATCTGTAAACTAAGACAGCTGGAGGGGTTCTAATCTCACTTCAATGAGCCATGTGTGTGTGTGTGTGTGTGTGTGTGTGTGTGTGTGTGTGTGTGTGTGTGTGTGCGTGTGTGTGTGTGTATGTGAGCTGTTGGCGGACATCATATAGAACATTTTATCACAGTTTATGGTAGACTGTCCTCATGTGTTCAACAGACACTGCTGATGTCATCAGCTAAATCAGATTATTGGATACGTATTGCTCACAGTAGCCTATGGCACACATTGACTTTGCAGACAGGTGAAATATAGTACAGACAACAGTGACTTTCCCTTTATGCACAAACATCATGACATCTCTTTGCAATGATGATGGACAGGTTTACACAAGCAATCACACAGGGGTCCCCATTTGCTTTGATGTTTGTGGATGATATTGTGATTAGAGAACATGTTTAGGAGACCCTGAAGAGGTGGATATCTGCTATATAGATAAGAATAATGAACAGCCTAAGGACTAAGACAGACTATATGTCTGTGAATGAGAGGGAGGATAGATGAATGATGAAACTGCAGGAAGTACATTTGGTGAAGGTGTATGATTTTAAGTACTCGGGAGCAAAAGTTCACAGTAATGGTGAGCGTGGAAGGGAGGTAAAGAAGACAGTGCATGCAGGTTGCAGTGGGTGTAGAAGAGTGTCATGAGTGATTTGTGACAGATGGGTACCAATAAAACTGAAAGAGAAGATCTACAAGATTGTATTGAGAAAATGTATGTTGTGTGGTTTGGAGACAGTAGCATTGCCAGAAAGTAGAGTAGTCATAATAGGACCTGGCAGAGTTTCAAATGTTAGGATTTGCATTGGGTGTGCTGAGGATGGACAGGATTAGTAATAAGTATACTAGAGTACCAGTTCAAGGTTGTATGGCTTGGACACAAGGCCAGAGAGGTGAGATTGCATTGCTTTGGACATGTGCTTAAGATGGATGCTGGGTATATTTGGAGATGGATGCTAAGGATGGAGCTGGCAGGTAAGAGGAAAACAGGAAGGCCTAAGATAAGTTTCAAAGATGTGGTGACTGAGGATATGCAGGTATTTGGTGTGACAGAACAAGATGCAGAGGAAAGGAGGAACTGGAAGCAGATGATATGCCGTGGCCACCCATCATGAGTATAGCCAAAAGAATAAGCATTAGGACTACATGTGTTTTTATAGAAATCACACCTGTACACTTGTGGCAAGTGTGTACAGTAGGAGTATCTATTTGAAGGTTACTGTTTCTTGACCCAGTGTGAGCTTTAACAGTGTCTCCTTGGAGTAGCTGCTCTGTTGTGGTATATGTGCAGATTCCTTAACACTTTGCCCTCATACATACAGAAATGACAATACACTTATTTTCCAATACAACTGGCTGCTGCTATGTAGTAGAGCAGATCCTCAACAGCTCTAGGTAGCTGTCATACCTTCTGTTACATAACAGTCAGCAATTAACACAGTTACCAATCAATGACAGAACTATAGATCCACCTTAAGAAGGACCTCATAATGTACACACCACAGGTTACTACTATGAAAATCCCATGCAGATCACATATACCCCTCCTTTTGGCATTCTCTATGCAGATACCAGGTTCAAACCTCCCATCCTCACCTATCCAGTTCACCTCTGTTTCCCCTGCAAGACTAATGGACATGATTGTTTTACCCAGTGAATATAATGCCTCATGTGGATAATTATAGGAGGACACACTCGCACAAATATAAGTGGATTTTGCAAGATGAAATGCCATGGAAGAAATAGTCCCCCACCCCACAAGGGTCTGTAATATGTCAGACCTATTCCTCAACAATATGACTGAACAATGTAATGGCACATCTATAGTGCCTACACTGTTAATCCAACCATAAAACAGTGTGAGCAGAGTTTGGAATACCTAATGAACTCTCTAAAGAAGGACTCAGGTGCAAAAACATCATCAAAGGTAACTATATCTTCCTAAGGAATGGTTTACTCAACATCCAAGCTCAGCTTTCCACAAAGGACATTGACAGCTGTGGTAACTTACACCCTGATTCCCTGTCTGCAAATCTGGACAAATGTATATTCACAGCCTTGCCTGATATGCTCAAAGACAGAGCCACCAGGAAATACAATCCATACTGGTGTATGTCTGTTATTACTACATTCTACAGTAAGTGACAGAAGCTGCTGTTTACAAATACAACATCTACAAAACAGTCCAGGAAGGCCACTCACTTCAGTGCACCCTAAACAATGAGACACCTTGAAGAAGTGTCTTATATAGCATCTATGCTAATAATTGATGACGCATATCCAGGCATAACTATAAGCCTGTTGTCATTTACATCTGCAAGCTAATATATATCACTCAGATGTATTTTGATGTAATTCTGGATGGTACTGCACACACTGATCCACTGTAAATTCCAATCCTTTTAGCACACAAAGTGTCCCCTCTCACAACACCAAGGTCACTACATTTGTGCATCATCACCTCCAAACCATGGTATCTACAAACATCAAATTATCACTGCTTACTCCAATACATGGAGCATAGAATCCATGGGACAAGATGACATTTTGGCTGGTGTTTTTCATGTGTTACAACAGTGAGCTACTACACTAGGCACCATAATCATCCACGGTCTCAGTACTGCTGTTGTCCACACTGAATAGAATACAGTGACCATTTCCTACATACACAATGTAGGACAGGCAACATACAACTGAAATTATAGTTCCATAACTGTATTCAACCTTCACTTTAAGCCAATGGAAATAATCTGCATGCATCTCAGACAAAAAGGACCTTTTATTTAATTAACATTTGTTGACCAGAAAAGTCTGACTAGGACACATTCTATTTTCAGCAGAGGCCCAGGAAGAAATACTGCATATGCATGTCTTTGAAAGGTGGGAGGAAATCAACACAGATGCATTGAGGATATGCATACTATGCACAGAGGGCATCCCAGCTGAAAATCAAACTGGAGAACCTCTTAATGTGAGGCAACAATGTCAACAACTGGACGCCGCCCATGAGCAAGTGGACATAGGTGACCTCCAAACAGTAGATTTGTTCCAGTAAGCTGTTCTCATGGGCAGCTTGTGCTTGCAAAATCTGTGGGAAATCCAGGCAGTGAGCAGAGACATATACAAGGCTGTGCACTCATCCTATCTTGCCTTGGCCAGGCACTTCAATACAATCCAAGATTTGGTTTCAATGAGGAAAATAACCAAGGTGAATATCACACCTTCTGTTAACAGGTGGGTTGCAAATTGGATCACAGACCAACAGTACTTAGTCAAAGTAGGAGACCTGACCTCAAGCAGCAGACCTGTCACCTGTGTGCTAACAGATGTGCCAGTGCTGTCTCCTCTCTTGTTTACCATATATTTATCAAAAGGCCAAAACAAAAAGCAGAGGATGTGTGGCAAAACATCTTTGTGCCACTAATGACTGCTGACAAAAGCCATGGGTGTTATAACAAGTGCACAAACATGCATCACCAAACCCTGTGTTAGTAAATGCTCCTACTTATTAAAAAATAACCCAGAGTACAGTATTCCCCAATTATGCATCAATATCCCTTGGAGCACATGTTGACTGCAAAATGTGTGTACTGTGTGCAGAGGAAGGCATTCTCTATCTTACATCCAATTGGAAAAGGCATTACATTGAAAATAATTAATTTTATCAATCCTCTATACTCATCCATCATCAGCACTATTAGTGTTTATAATCTTACATCTGTGAGTAATAAAACATCAGAGGGTCTCCAAAATGTCTCTTCTGAGGCAGAATGAAGAAGCCGTCAGTGTATGCAGTATCATATATATATAGCTTTGAGGCAGAATATGTTATGCATTACATGGTTGTCTTTGGCTCAAATGGGATGAATATGCTGCACATCTTTACGTCATATGGCACCACAGCCACGTGTTTCAGGGACTTCTGTGTACAGTATGACATACATAGGACATGCTGGGTAGCCACATGCATGTCTTAAAGGTTGTCAGACATATGCATTACACTTCCAATGTATATCAAGCAGAACACATGCATTAACCTGTTTGATCACAGGCTGAATGACTTGATGTGAATGTGTTATCTGCCATGGATCATTGCTGATTTTATGCTGGACATGGGTGGTCCTTTCTGCAAGAATCCTGGCTATGCATTACACATGCCATTGTATATTATATTGTGATGTATCAGCTACAATTCTAAACACCATCAGGCAAATACCCTTGTCACAGCCTATGAACCTCTGAACCTGTGGTGATAGGTTCATAGGTTTATAGGTGTTTACTAGGCTAATGGCCCTGTTGCCTTTGCAAGCCTAGCCAATAGAAGTACTGTGGCATCGTGCCACCCGATGTTAGTTCCCAGTGCTTCTATCAAGTAGAAACACTGGAGTGATCCCTGGGGTGAACTTTCTATTGCCCATCCACTCATCAAGATTTCTCTTGAAGAGGGACAGCGAGGTGCTCTGCTTGACATGTATGGGAAGTCTATTCCAGAGCATGGGCAGTCTTTGGGTGAGGAACCTATTCCTTCAGCATGTTCTGTTGATTGTGGTAATGAGGTTGAGGTCTATGAACCACGTGGTGCGGAGAGATTGGGATTTATTTAGATGTAGCATTTCTAACAGAGCTGGGTCAGACATGGCTTTGTAAGTCAAGCAAAGATCACCTCTAAGTAGGCGAATGAGACAGAGAATAGCTAGAGTCTTCTGAGTCTGTCTGTGTAGAACATGTGTTTAATGCCTAGGATCCACTTCATGAGGTACTTCTGTGGCCTATCCAGCTGTTGCAGGTGTCTAGTGAGGTTCATACCAAATGGGGCATTATGCTCAATGATTGGTCTAATGAGGGAAGGGTAGAGAGAGATGATGACCTCTTTCTTCCTGGATGCAAAACCCTTGGTAATGAGATGAGCCATATAGAAGGACTTTCTGACCACAGTGACAATGTGGTGGTCAAAGGAGAGGTTGCTGTCAACCTGTGTCCACAGATCTCTTATAATGTCTTCAGTGTTCAGTGGGCTCCCATCAATTTGGTAATTAGTGGGAACTGAGTTTTTACCAAAGAGGATGATGGCAGATTTTTTGGCATTAAGCTTAAGGCCATGGTTTCAACACCAGTCATTGGTCTAAGTGAGGCCTTTCTGTAGGATGTCTGAATCACTTGGCGAGTTAATAATGGCTCCCAGCTTACAGTTGTCTGCGAACCTGGTCAACCAGAGTACTTTTGTGTTGGCCTGGACTTCTGAGAACTAGATGCCAAACAGGAGAGGACCCAGGACCAATCTCTGTGGGACTCCACTCTTGGCTAGTCAGCAGTCTTGCTTGGAGTCTGCTACTTTCACACTGTGTGTTCTACCTGTGAGCCAATTTGCAACCCACCTACTGATATAGGAGCTGATGCCTAATTTGGTGAGTTTACCAATAATTCCTGAGTGAGGAATGGTGTCAAAAGTCTTGGCCAGATCGAGTGAGGCTGTATGCACTGCCTTACCTTCATCTACAGCCCTGGTGACTGACTCAAAGAATTCAACCAGGTTGAGCAGACATGATCTCCCTTTCACAAAGCCAAATTGTGTGGAGTCTAGAGTTTGGAGATTTCCTATATCTTTGTTAACCAGGTCTATGATGATGTGCTCCATAGCTTTACATATCAGACTCACCAGGCTAATGGGGCAATAATTCCCAAGGTCTGTAGTTGCTCCCACTTTATGGAGAGGGATAACTGTAGCAGTGTGCCATTCAGTAGGGATAAAGCCTGAGGTGAGGCTGTGATTGAAAATAGCACACAAATGTGGTGCCAGTTCACTTTGTAGTTCATGTAGAACACAACCAGGGATATTATCAGGTTTCATGGAAGCTGTATTCTTGGCCTTGGACAATGCAGCTTTAACCTGTGCTTCAGTAATGTTGGGTGCCTGCCATTCTTCTGGTATTGTGATTGGTCCTTTGGGGGGAGAGAAGGGTAAAGTTGGCACTGAATCTGTCGACCAGTATGTTGGCAATATCTGTTGGCTCAGTATAGGAGGCACCATTGTGCAGTAACTCAGAGCAAATCTGGGTATTGCCGTGGAGGTTTCTGATATCACTATAGAAGGCTTTGTGATTGTTTTTAGTGTCTACCGCAATTCTGCCTAAATAGCTGGCTTTAGAGGATTTGATAAGGGATCTTAACTTTTGATTGAGGCTAATAAGGGAGTTTTTACAGTCTTGGGACATCACCCTTTTCTGCAACAGTTTCTTCCTTCTGTTTATTAATGGCAGGGGACCACCAGATTGGCTTCCTTTTTTGGAGGAGAGTATCTTGGTTCTGTTGGGTATGGCTAGTTCCATGCATTTATACACATGTTCATACAGTGCATTGATGTATGATTCAGCAGTCATGCAGCTATTTTCTGTTAGCATGGGTGCCATGAAGTTAGCCATCTCTGTTTTTAGGAGACCAAAGACAGCTTTGGAGAAGTTTTTCAAGGTGGTTACCTTTGCAGGATGTGTGTTTGAGATGTGGATTTCCATGGTGATTAGTTTGTGGTCAAATCTGACCAGGGAGGGATTGACTACTGGTGTAGAGCAATGGTCACCCATATTAGTAATAACCAGGTCAAGGATGTTGCTTCCTCTAGTGGGGGTCAGAATGAGCTGGTCCAGGGCACTGGAATTGATGAATTCCAAGAAGCGTTGGGTCAGTGTATTGGTGCTTGAGCAGTTCTCCCAGTTGATGGAGGGATAGTTGAAGTTTCCTAGTATGAGAGTATTGGGATGGACCTTGATAGATTCCAGGGTGCATAGGAAGGTGGAGTAAGAGTTTAGGGACATGGTTGAGGACCTATAGCAGGCTATGACTGGATTGCCATCTTTTCCAATGTTAGTTGCACCTGAAGTACCTCAGATGTGTTATGCTCGCTACTAGTCTGGAGGTGTGCATATCCTTTATGAATATGGAGATACCACCACCTTTGAAGCTACAGTCCATGTTTCAGGGCTGAAAGGTGTGGAATGAGTTATAGCCTGGTAGCGCAGGGGTGCTTTCTGCTGCTTTAAACTAGGTCTCCGTTACAGCAGAAATGTCAATGTTCTCCATTTTGAGGAGTGCTTCGTGTGAGTGCATCTTGAGATTTAGACTTCTACTACTGAGCAGCATGACCCTCAGATTGCATTTATTTATAGCTGTCACTGTGGTAATTTGATCTTTGGAACACCACATAAAAAAGGCACTATAGGGATGGCAAGAGCCTTAGCCAGGACCTGGAAACCTAGGGGTGACAGATGCAAACCATCTCTGGCAAAGCACTGAGGTCTGTCAGTCATGTCATCCCAAGCAGACAGATACTGAATCCCCTTAGAATGACAACTGAAACTTAGCCAATTATTGAAGTCAATCATTTTTTGTTTGTACTGCGGTATCATACTGGGTGACGGTAGGATACTTCTCAGAGCTATGGTCATACCTGCCTAGGTCACATAATCTACCATGTCTCTTTTCATGTAGTCCAGGGAGGAGGATCTTAGGTCATTCATACCCATATGGACAATGACAGAATCATACTTGTACTTGTTGTGGAGTGACCTGAGTGAGTGTGTTATGTGTCGGATTCTGGCACCTTAATGACAGCTGACTGTTACCTTCTCCTTATTCAACCTAGTGAGTGGGACATCTGTTTGCCTCACTATTGAGTCACCTATGATTAGTGTATTAGGCAAGGTGTTTAGCCTTAGGGGCTTAGGTTGAGGTGCACACTGTGGAGGTGAGCTATGTGTCCTGTGGTTTGTGCTGTGTTGTGGTGGTCATGTGCATTTCTGTCTTGGAGGTCTCTGCTGTTTGGGTTAATTTCTATTGAGAGCCTCTGAGAAGGTTGGTGTGTGGTTTGTGTTTTTATGTGAAAGATGTGATGGTGGGTGTTCTGGAGGGCTATATGTTCCATGTGGTGTGGTGCAGGTGTTGACCTTCTCCTCATGACCAGCTAGTCAGGTCTTGGCTGGAGAGTGTGTAGCTTCAAATTTGGTGATAAAAGCGCATCTCTCACAAGTCTAAGTGTTGAGAGGTAAGCAGAGAGGGTTGTCTGTGTCCAGATGCAGTTGCTACATTGTCTCAGAATGCCCAAGTTCACCAGGTTAACAGGAGAAAGCACAAGGAACTGCTCTTTAATCATGCCAGGAGGGGTGGTCATAACTACTAAGTACCAGAGCTATTTCCATGAAGAACAACTAGTACAGATGGCAATTAGGTGTGCTACAATAATTGCTACAAAAACCTGTTGAAGTGCAAAGCGATTAAGCTATTTGAAGAGCAAGAGAGAAAGAACTAGCAAGATTCAGGGAAAAAATTGAAGAGCAGTCTTTTTGGCACCAGTGATAGTTTACCTCAGCCTGGCACCATTAGGCGGAGCTTAAACAAGTGTAAACCCAAGCAAACACAGGCGTTTAAACCAGAAAGTTATAAGGGATGGAAAAAATGCCCAAATGGCCAACAAACTACAATATCTGGGCCAGAAACCACTCCTTTTGTGGTAAATAGGCAACCTAGTTCTTACCATTCCCACTGATAAGCTAGAAGGCTTCCCTCCAGCACAGAAAGACTAGGGGTGCTCAGAAGCTTACAAACAGTCCTAGATACAGCAAATCTGTATCTGGCTTAGACTAGTTACAGGAAAGGTGGGAAACAAGCGCAAATACAGGCTTTTAAACCAGAAAGTTGAAAGTTATCCAAACAAGATTAGAACTTTTTTTTTTAAGAAAAGCAGCTAAAACAGCAATAAAATAATTCAAATGCAGTGCAAGCTAGCACACTTGAGTGTATAGCAATATTAAAGGAAATACAGTTTAAATAAATGCAATTAAATTAAAAACAACTAAAAAAACAAGTGCAGAAAGCAGTAAATTAGGAATAAAAATCAAAATGGATGCACTTAGAGCATCTCGTTCCCCTTCCTGATGCTCTTGCAGTCTGCACAATGCCAAAACTGGATCTGCAGAGCTTAAACAAGCACAAACACATGCAAATGTGAGCTTTTAAACCAGAAAGTTGAAAGGGATGGAAAACCTGCCCAAATGGCCAATAAGCTACAATATCTGGGCCAGAAACCACTCTTCTTGTGGTAGATAGGCTACGTAGTGCTTACCACTCCCACTGATAAGCTAGAAGGCTTCCCTCAAGCACATACAGGCCTGGGGTGCTCAGAAGCTTACAAACAGTCCTGGATACCGCACATCTTTATCTGGACTAGACTGGTTACAGGAAAGGCAGGAAACAAGCGCAAATGTGGGATTTTATACTAGGAAGTTGAAAGGGGTGGAAAAACTGCCCAAACAGCCAATAAACTACAATTTCTGGGCCAAAAACCACTCCTCTTATGGTAGATAGGCTACCTAGTGCTTACCACTCCCACTGATAAGCTAGAAGGCTTCCCTCCAACACATTAAGGCTTGGGGGGGCTCAGAAGCTTACAAACAGTCCTGGATACAGCAACCTGTATCTGGACTAGACTAGTTACAGGAAAGGCGGGAAACAAGCTTAGTACTTTTTTTTTTTTTACAAAAAAGCAGCTAAAACAGCAGTAAAAACAAATAAAATGCAGTGCAAGCTAGCACACTTCAGTGTGTAGCAGTATTAAAGCAAATGCAGTTTAAGTTAATGCAATTAAATTAAAAAAGGCAAAAACAAGTGCAGAAAGCAGTAAATTAGGAGAAAATCAAAATGGAGGCACTTAGAGTATCAGGAAACAATGCCAGCGGATATATAAATAATTCAATCAAGCAAAAATTAAGACAGTGCAGAACTCTGAACAGTTAAAAAGTACCAAAAATATACTTATCAGCTCTATATTTCCAGATTGTTTGAGAAGCATACTCAGTCAGAACACAAGGAGATTCTAGCAATGGAAGTACAACACAGAAAATACACCTCAGGCAATGACAAACAGTTAAGATGGGCTGGCTCAACAACCCCCACCTCAAACTAGCTTCTGAGCTACCCTGAGAAACAAAGTGCAGACAACAAAGGACAGAAACAATACAGCAAATATATAAATAATAAAGCAAATATATAAATACAGCACACTGCAAACTGAGTTGCAAAAAGTGTACTTATCAGTTTGAAATATAAGATGGGAAAAGGTTCCAACTCTGCTCACAGTCAGAAGAGTTTAGCTCTCTGCTATATCAGCTCTATACAAATTCACAGAAATTCAGTGCTCTGAATAATTGGTGGACTTAGGGAAAGCAAGGTTTGATGAGGGTTTGTCCACAAAAACCCTAAATGTAAAATAACTGGCCAGAAGCACAGGTGCTAAAACCAAAGCTAAGATTCATAGAATAGCAGACAAATGTAATCAGGCTACTAAAAAGCAGTAATAAGTGCAGAATAAGAGCACTTGAACACTTAAGAGCACACAAAACAGCAAACTAAGGTAACAAAGAAGGTAGTAGACAGTTACAGTAAGAGCAGCTGAATAAAGTAATGTAAATTTTATTTATTTATTTATTCATTTTTGCTAGTGGAGAGGGATGGAACACAGCACAATTAAGAGATTACAGGCGTTGTCCTTCCCAAATGTTCTCTCTGTATACAGTGGATAGAGCTGAACAGATGGGAATGGTAGGAGTGTCTGAAATCAAAATATGATTTCACTGTACTCAGTTGAGTGAGCAAATGAGATGGACCCAGGAGGATTATTCAAACACACATTTACAGGAAGGGTGGGCAATTCCAAAGCTACCAAGATTAATACCATGAGAAGAACAGGGAGGGATGGATGGAAACTAACTGCAGAGACACAGAGAGAAACAAATAAACAGAAAAATAAAATGCCATGCTATCTGGAGTACCGCAAGTTTGTACTTAACTCAGCTTGTAATACAGTTGATTGTAGGTAGATAGCAGCCAGCCAAACAGCTCAGATATTGAGCAGAAATAAATTCACAGATATGTGACTAACACTTATAAGCACAGAGAAACTCTCCAGGCTAAGAGTTATACACCGAATATCAAAGAGGTGAAAACAACAATAACCCCCACTAACTGCAGAGAGACAGAGACCACAATATTCAACGAAACAAATAAACAGAAAAATAAAATGCAGTACTATCTGTAACACTGCAAGTTTGTGCTTAACTCAGCTTGTAATTCAGTTGATTGTAGGTAGATAGCAGCCAGCCAAACAGTTCGGATATTGAGCAGAAATAAATTCATAGATATGTGATGTTAATGAAAAAGCAAAACATTATACTTTATTACTGCTTTGAGCTTTGTCTGCAGTGCTGACATATAATCCATAACTCAAAGTCTGATGGGTTGACTTTGGATGTGCACACATAAGATAGCACTAAACAATCACGAAAGAGAAGGTTAGATATTTTAATGAGACACGTCATTGACTGACCTCTCAAGCCTTACAAAAGCATCAGCTAGAAAGCAGAGGAATTATTATTCTAGCAATTGTCTAACTGCCTAACTACAACATAACTGACAGTTACAATTTTGAGGACAACAGCATAAATGGACATATAAAACACATATTAAATGTAGTTAGTCAACCCTGTGTATCAGACACATAGCTTTAGTATCCCTAAAACTAAAAGACAGACAACAGGGATGTGGCACAGTCATCACTTGCACAGGGTGGTTTGTGGGGGTGCAGGAGGCCTAGGCTGACACAACAGATTAGTGAGTGTGAGTGTGCATCAGTAAGGGCAGCAGCCAACAGGGAACATGTAAATGTAGCGTGTGTGTCAGTACTTGCCCTCAATGTGACATCGGTGTTTGTGTGTGTTTGTGTGTGTGTGTGTGTGTGTGTGTGTGTGTGTGTGTGTGTGTGTGTGTGTGTGTGTGTGTGTGTGTGTATGCATGAACACAGCCAAGATAAGTACTAGTCCTATGCATCTGTTTGTTGGACAGTTGTGAGCCATGCATGGTAGAACTGACAGTTAATTGTCTTTTCACTGGCCATGAGAACTGACTCTCCCAGGAGTTGCACTGGCACCTCCACTCCCAAAGGCAGATAGTGTGCTACTACCTGAGGGTGACTGATGTCTGCTGGATATCCTCACTTCATGGGAACAGCCAGAACCATGAACCCATGGCCTTCTATATCTGGGAGTGGACAGCACACTTTGATGGAGCAGCGGATGTTCTGCCAGTATGGGAGGTTGATCGGGTATGACCCCATTGTCTCTTAGCAGATGTAGTTTCTGATCTATTCCCATAAGGTCGATGTTCCACTCCAGCAGATGTTCCAGCAAATACAATGTGCATTCCATGACAATGCTCTGCATTCCCTCATGGATAAATCCAGCTTATACATGCCATTGAACCAATCCAGTGCATCAACAACACAGTGGAAGAAGTCACAGATGTCAGAATGTGCTGCATCTAAAACCCTAAGCATTCTTCTGGAGTGATGTTCTGAACATGCCTGTGCCTCCATTATGGCCCTAAACATACGTCAAGTGATATGTGAAGAGATACTTGCATCAGGTGGTGGAGGGACAGCAGGTCTCTGAAGAGCACCTCTATAAAACCACCTGTGCGGCACGGTCACCTTGCAAACAGTTTGGCTACAGACAGTGTCAACAGGCACTGAAGCTGTGGCAGACACAGTTTCCTGGTCTATGTCCTCACCCGCCAACTGTCCAATATGTGTGGTCTCAGTGGACTGGGTATGGGTAGGTATACTGGATGTGTCTGGGGATCCTGAGTGTGGGTGTTGTATTTCAACTTCTGTGTCAAATTCAGCTTCTGCAACCCCTGACTGTGCCTCAGTTTGTCCACCATCATCATCAGACTCTGATGCGACACTGACATCAGGTGGTGCAGGGGGTTACAGAACTACTTCCATATTCACCTGTGATAATCAGATAAACAGGATGACATTGATACCTGCACTACTATGCTGCAATTTACACTGCTCTCACTATTACAGATATTTAAACCTATCAGCAACTTACAGTAAGAAGTGTGGACAAAGCCATAAATAGTGGTTGTACAAGGGCTAATGAATATGGACAAATGTGACATAATATGCTCCTACAAACCTATACAGTTGATGGAATAACAGGTTTTGCTTCACCATGACATATCTGAAGGGTATGCAGTTTGAATGTGAGACCTGTGTCAAATTATTTAATGTTTGCTATCATTAGTGACTTCACAATAATCTGCCAGTCAATTACTATGATCTTAAATACAGGCCCAAAAGATGATTACCAAACCTTGACAGTCAGCATAAATCTGTTAAATTTGTTGACCGGGAAAGTCCACTGGGTCAGAAACCCATTTTCACTGGAGGCCCAGGGAGAAAAGCTCCACAGGTAATCAAATACTGTACAGAACAAATACAAAGTGAAAGAGATATACATACATTAGCATAGGGTGAGGAGTAATGGTATATAGTTAATACATAATTATCAGACTGTATGGATACATAATAACATACTTTCAATAACAAGGAATTAATCATAATCAGTAAATTGCACATATCGTATGTAGGAGAAGCAGTCATATAGATGAGGAAGAAAATAATATAACAGGGGGTTAAAGAGTAGGATCGGAGTAGTTACGTGTGTGAAGTTAAGGGGGCTTACACTGTATTTCACAGGTACAGATCGGATTATTTAAATAGTGGATTTTTAGTGCGGCTTTAAAGGCTATTAGGGAGACAAGTTGAGTAATGTATGAGGGGAGGCTATTCCATAGTTTGGCAATGTTGCAGGAATATAGGCATTTTCCTGCTCTTTTGTTGGGTTAGGTACATTTAAAAGTGTCTTTCTGAAGACCGGAGGGTTCTAGTTGTGGTGTATTTGTGTAAGATAGACTGGAGTGCGGGACAGCTATCAGATTTGAAAATTAGCTTATGAGCAAGTGTTGAGTATGATAAAGACAGTGGTGAAATTCAAGCCAGGACAGGTTTCAGACAGCTTTGCAGTGGTGTGAGCAGGTGAGCACGTTAGAGGAACATTTTGTTATCTTGTAGTAGCAAGATTGCAGCTTATTACTGAGGAATGCATGGAAGGTGGTAAAGCAGGGCTTCCATACAAGAGGGATGGGATAAGCAAAGTGTTTTCTAGTTTTATCTTATCTAGGGTATAGTTTTTCAAGTTTGAAATGCATTTTCTTTACTGTCACAAAAAGAAGATAACCAGTAGTCCACAGCAGGAAAAACACCAATGTGTTGAGTCAAAATACTGGTTTAATGGGCAACAGAAATAACAAAAAAGATGAACGCTTTTGCTGTTAGCTTCTTCAGCTCTCTAGGTCAAGTAAGTGAAGTCATGTATTATATAGTACAAGCATCTAATCAATTCATCAAAGCAATAAGTTGCATCTGTAGTTGCTAAGTAATTAATTACACATACTAGATGGCTAAATCTAATGCTGAAAACACTAACAGCATAATAAAAACAACTATCAAAACTACTAAAACAGAATCACAAACTTAAAATACAGTCATAAATTTAAAAACTGTGTATCATAAAGTACATATAAAAAATATATATATATATATATATATATATATATATATATATATATATTAAATGTGTTTATATATAAGTGTCTAAACTTATTTCTTTCTTTCTCAATGCAGGTTGAATAGAAACATGTTCATTTAATCCTGGAGCAACATGTGCTCCAAGCCTGAAAATCCATTTCAACTCTGCTTGATATGTCTTATTAACTAAATCCCCCTGTCTGGGACCCTCAGTAAAGATCTTTATGATATCAGACACATTGAATTTTTGTGTCTATTATTAGAGATGGTATTGGAATACAACATGTTCACTTTTGGCAACAACTATTATTTACAGACTTCAGGTGTAGCGATGGGCACTTCGTGTGCAAACACGTATGCCAACCTGTTGATGGCATCCTGGGAACAGGATGTAATGTTCAACTCTGTTTATTATAAATGATTTGTACCATTTTATCAACGCTTTGTCGATGATCTTTTTTTTCTATGGACAGGTGATTTGTTACAATTATGCCAGTTCACTGACACATTAAATACAAGCACTCAGTTTTTAAAGTTTTCCTATAAACCTTCTGATGAGAGTATTGAGGTGTTAGATATTTTATTAGTTAAGGATGATAATCACAAGATAACACCCAAACTATATAGAAAGGACTTTTACAGGCCTAATTACATACACCGTAGCAGTATGCATCCAGGACATGTGTTCTGGAACATTTTGAAGGGACAGAATTAGAGAACAAGCCGGCTCCACAACAGTGACATAGATTTTGAGAGAGGTTTACATCAAATGCGAGTGGATTTTCCCCCTAGGTGATATAGAAATCATGAGATAATTCAAGCACAACAGATGGTTAGACAGTGTAGACACACCAGAGGTAAACCTTATTTTTCTTCCTTTAGTTCTACAACATCTTATATGAGTAATGATACTCATTCACCTTTCTTCACTCTTTAGTGATGAAAGGCGAATTAGGGAGATTATACATAAACATCGGCCGATTCTTGGCACTGATGCCAAAACTGGTTTGGTTGTAGGCACTAGACCTAAGTTTGGATATAGGAACAAGCAAAATTTAAGACAAAGATTATGTTATTCTAGAGAGTTATTAAGTGCCAATCAAGTTGGCACTGTACAGCGAACTTATAAATGTGATCACTGTGCTTATTGTTCCAATATTGATGAATCTACTTCCTTCGTTCATCCATCAAATAACAAGGTTTTTACACACTTTCCACATGCTGATTGTAATACTAAGAATTTAGTGTACCTTGGGCATTGTACATTATGTAGAAGTTTCTATGTTGGCAAGACCAACAGGTGCCTAAGGGAGAGAATAGGTGATCATTTCTGCTACCTACATAGGGGCATGAATTATAGTGCCATAGCGAAACATATTAATACCTATGGTGATGAACATAATTTTAAATTCTTAGTTTTAGAAGTAATACAAGAGGGTCCCAGACAGGGGGATTTAGTTAATAAGACATATCAAGCAGAGTTGAAATGGATTTTCAGGCTTGGAGCACATGTTTCTCCAGGATTAAATGAACATGTTTCTATTCAACCTGCATTGAGTGGTGGACCACTAAGTAAGAAATAAGTTTAGACACTTATATATAAACACATTTAATATATATATATATATATATATATATATATATATATATTTTTTATATGTACTTTATGATACACAGTTTTTAAATTTATGACTGTATTTTAAGTTTGTGATTCTGTTTTAGTAGTTTTGATAGTTGTTTTATTATGCTGTTAGTGTTTTCAGCATTAGCTTTGTTAGCCATCTAGTGTTAGTGTAATTAATTACTTAGCAAACAGGAGAGGACCTAGGACTGAACCCTGTGGTACTCACTAGTCACTGGTCTGAAGTTGGTTTAGAGTCTACTACTTTCACAGTGTGAGTTCTGTCAGTGAGCCATTTGGCAACCCATCTTGTGACATAGGGATTTATACCTAGTTTAGTGAGTTTATCTATAACTCCAGAGTGGGGGATGGTGAGATCTAGATAGGCTGTGTGAACCACCTTACCCTCATCTACAGCTTTGGTGACCGCTTCAAAGAAGTCTATCAGGTTTAGGAGACATGATCTGCCTTTTACCCGAACTGGTTATCTTCTTTTTGTGACATTATTTGTTTTGTTGTACCAGTGGCTTACTTCCTTGGGAAACATTTTGTTTCTATTATTGTTTTCTTTACTGTATTGAGAATGTGTTGTTCAAAGGAAAGTTTGTTATCAATAATGATTCCTAAACGTTTTGCAGATAGCACCTGTTCTGTTTCTGTATTGTTATGTGAAAAAGTCTTGAATTCTGCAGCTGGAGGTTTTGATGAAAATAGCAACAATTTAGTTTTTTAGGGTTCAGAATTAATTGAGCGTCATTTAGTCAGGTTTCTCAAGATGTGAATGCATCTTGGGTGATCTTCTGGAGGTTAACAAAATTGTTGGAGAATGAGATGATAGTTGAATCATCTGCATATTGAATTAATATGCTTTGTTGTGAGGCTTTATTAAGATCATTAGTGAATATATTAAAGAGTAGTGGTCCTAAAATGGACCCTTGTGGTACTCCTGTGTTATTTGTCAGATACTCTGATTGTTGATTTTGCCATCTAACCGATTGCTGTCTATCATTTAGGCAGGAGGAAAACCAGGTTAATACACTAAGAGAGCATCCATGTTTTTCTAAATATTGTAATAACACACTCCCCAAATTTAAGGGCAGCTCTTTACAATAATGTCTTAGCTTGTCATCAATAAACTTCAGTACTGTTACATATTCATAATGATAACAGTGGAAGTGCATACCTCTATACCAGTGCCTCAGATGGCCTGCTATCCAATGTATACATTGTTCATGCGACATCCATACGTTCAAGATATGCAAGCATGAATGATTACTGGAGGCAATCTGATATGTAGGATAGTGTGTCTGTATTAGCAACAGGGTAATATTCAAAGTAATAAAGCTATTTATTAACATTTGTTATTGACATAGGTAAAATGTAACAAAGATAATAAATTATTTGTAGAAAGTTTTGTATATTATCTGTCCAGTTACTTATGTTCTTTTATTTTTTCTCTCACCTCACCCCTTCTCTTAATTTTTTATTTTAATTATTTTCTTATTTTTTGTTAAATATTATGTATCTAATCATAATTTCCATTATAATACTTATTTTGTATTAATTATGTCTTTTGTATTAATGTTATTTTGTACATTATTTTATGTTAAGTCTATTTCATTTTTGGATTTTGATTTTATTCTTATTACTACAGCACGACAGAGTAGGACAGTTGCCCCTGGAATGCCTACACTCTCTCCACTGGCTACAGCACCAAGGCCCAGCACTTCTGGACTGCAGCCTGGTGGCACTCCCCTTGCAGCCCCTGTGTTACCTTCACCCTCAAGTAGTTCTGCCCCAGATGATAGTCATGTGGTTCCCTCTGAGATCAGAGCCGAGGGCTGATCTTATCAACTGAGGTGTACTGCCAGGTTTGTTGGATATGACTGTGCACCTCACAACTGGTGCACAGCTATGCTGGTAGAGTCACTGGTCTCCTCATTGAACCTAATAACACAAGGACATGCAGACATCAGACACAGTAGCCATTGGCACAGTGAGGTGACTCTGATGACAGTCCATTGGGTGGTGACTTGATTCTCATGGTCAACAAACATGACATCCATAGGCTCATGAATCCCAAACCCCCATCACAACCAAGGTGTTCACCCACCTCTTGTGTCCTTCACTGACCCTGACTTTATCTTGCATGGCTTGTCTGCCTACAAATGCTTCCTCACCTACCCATCTTGCCTGCCCCAGACTTGCCTATATCCCTTCCACAACATTCCACTCTCTCCTCTAAAAAAGAGGTACCTGTCCCAAAAAAAATAAATAAATAAAAATAACCTTTCCATACATAGCTCTCCATTTGACAGATGTGTCTACTTGACACACCTAATTTGGTCCAATTGGCTTCAAAATGCAATTATGTTGTTGTCACCCTTCTCTTTGGTGTTGACAGTCAAAATACAGGTAAAAATGTGTGCATGTGCCCAGTTGTTACTGTTGAAGAAATGGATAGCTATGACTCTTTTCTACACCCTTTATGCACATTCCTACCTTCCTTTAAATTTGTTTTTCCTACTGCTTGCTCTCCATTTCACCAATTTCCTATCTTCCACATTTCTTTTCTTTTAAGAATTATTACATGATGGTGCTAAATGTGTAGCATCCCACCGCAATGGCATGCAGGAGCTGATTTACTTATTTTGTAATTTTTCCACTCAATGGTGCACATTGAGCATAAACACTAAATGCTAGAGATATGCTGCTGTAAAAATGCCAACACTTATGCAAAGAAACAGATGCAGAAATTACATGATGCTATTTTTGAACCTGGTACCATCTAGACCCAAAATGTAAAGCATGGCCATGTTCTAATGAGCTAAACCATGACCACAAGCAACAGGTGTGTGTGTGTGTGTGTGTGTGTGTGTGTGTGTGTGTGTGTGTGTGTGTGTGTGTGTGTATATATATATATATATATATATATATATATATATATATATATATATATATATATATATATCAATAGGTAGGGGTACACACTAGTTAACAGTTCCTGTTGAGTATAGTAGAATATAGTTGACACTCAACTTATTGTGTGGCCCTGTGTGTTAAAACAGTGATATTTGACATTGTGCTGGAGCCTATGGTACTGGCTTCCATTTTAAATGTGTAATCAGTTCTATACGTTGCTGCACAGTGTGCATCAGCCTGCAAAGAATGCATATGTCAAAATAAATGGGGAAGATCTGACAGAGATAGCAGAGTGAAGGTTCTAAGTGTTACTTTGTAACAGGCCATAAACCATTACACGTGAAACACCATGTGTATCATGGCAGTATCATTTAGAAAGAGTGAATACTGTAAAAACTGAAATTCATTTGGAAAGATACGTGCTGCTTAGCAGCAGACACAGATGTTAAAACAACCAAATTGGTTTGTGTGATGTTAATCGATGCACACCTTTGCATATCTATACAAAGTTAAGTTCCAAAAAGTGCAGTCCCACTTTTTGTGTCAGCTGCAATGTCACAATAATAGAAATTAAGTATGCATGCCCTGGATAGGGCCCCGGGCCATCTGCACTTTGGTCTAGTGCTCTACACATGTCCCCACATGTGTTTTACAGCTGAAATGTAAGGAAACTGCATATTGAATTAACATTTTCTCAGAGTTGCTAAGTGATGCTGCACAATGGACAGCATTGAACAAACATGCTTAATTAGGAATATATGACAATTTGTATTAATTGTTTAGAATACAGCTGCTCATTAACTGATTCTGTGTCTTAATGGGTTAATGCATTGTTATGGAGGTCTGATGGTACCAGGTTCAAAAGGGGTGCTGGAAAAACTTTTACAAGTGTGTACTATAATGTCATACCCATTTCTTCAACAGTAACAACTCAGTACATGTACACATTTTTAGCTGTATTTGGATTGCCACCTCCAGACAGATTGGTGACAACAACATAATTGCGTTGTCAGGTCAGGCAAGTTGGGAAAGTGAGGAAGCAGTTGCAGACAGACAAGACAAGAACAGGGTCAGTGAAAGGCACAAGAGGGGGGTGACCACCTTCTTTGGGGTGGGGAAATTAAGGTCCCATGAACATCAGCACGGTAACAGTATGACTCAAGTCCTCATCTGTTGGACTGTCAGCACTAATCCATCACTGTAGTGCTGGTTGCAGTGGCTGATGTCTTGGCTTATGGCCAGTCTGCTGGATGAACAGCATGTTCTCCATCCATCATACTGGGGCAGATCTACCTGAGACTCCAGGTAGGGTAGGGGCAGCTGGGATGTAGGCAGATCATTAGGAAGCAGCCTAGCCTACTGTGCTGTAGTAATAACATAAAGACAAAACAAAAACAAAAAATGAAATAAAACATGAAACAAAAGTAATCAAATAATTTACAATAAGAAAAAAATAACAAACATTATAAAAAAGGATAAATGATAATGATACAAACAGAATGATAGAAAATGAAAATTTAATATAAACAAAATATAAAATTATACATAATAAACCAAACATAAACATAATAAAAAAAGATACCATAAGGCGAAATCTGATTAAAGAAATAATATAATAATAACAAGAATGAAATCATAAAAATAAGGAGTCCATAAATAACAAAAGGAACATGTGGGATGGGTGAGGAAAAAGGAGAACATTAGCAGCTTCATACATTATACAACAAGCTTTCAAAAATAACTTGATTTTATTCAGTTACAGTATACGTTAAACACTAACAACTGCTTTATTACTTAAACTACATGTACAGTGCTTGCATGTGACAGCAGGCCATTGCAGCCACAGGTCTGGAGGTTTGCACTACATATGCTGTATTGATGATTATATGACAGTACTGCAATTCTGTTGATGAAAAGCTAACACAGTACTATAATCAGATGATCTTTATATTTGGGTAGTGTGGTATTTAAAGCCACAAGCAGGGTCCACTGTAATACTATACTTTTCCATTGGAATACAACATAATGCAAACTTTCTTTCATTTTACACTTTATAGACTCATAATCACTGTTATCTGGGAATGTGCAACTGTTGCTTTGTGTGTCAGACCACACCTCTCCACATTTTAGAACAGGATATCTTGACATATCATAAAATATTGGTTATACAAGGACCCATAATTAGGAACATATTTCAAATTTTGCTATTACACACATGGATAGTTGCATAGGATTGATTCAACATAATATTTTCACACTCATTTAATTATTGGCTTTGATAAAAAGTTCTTGCCAGACCAGAGCAAAGCAGTGATTCTTAAAATCTGGGGTTTCAGCACATAGCAGTAGTACTGAAAGGCACTGTGCAGATATGCATTTACAAGTTCATAACAAAGTTTGATATAGCAACTAATCCATCTATAACTATTAAAGCTGCAATAACAGTGCTTTTTTAATTATTCTTATTTACCATATGCTTGTCTCATTCTCTCCAGTCACCTAGCAGGGGACCTCACATTTGAGGCCCTCTCTTCTGCAGCTGTGGAAAAAGGGAAAAGAAAAAGCATTATGAGTACCGGTGTTTACCATAGTCAGTTTAAGTATGTTCAGGTAATACATGCAAATCATACTTACACATCACCAGGGTGTTCCCCACCTGGCAATCCCTGATCCACTGATCAAGGATATCCCTCATTCTCCTACAGAGGTCATCACAGTTGTGATAACAGTCTTCACTGGTACAGAGGTTACCAGTCGCACTGGTAAGTGCCCTTGCCAAACTATCCCAGGCTTCCACTTTGTACTGGATGCCAGTATAGTCTTCTTGCAACAGGTGTGGACTATGATCCCTAATCAGGAGCCCAAGAAAAAACTTGGACTCCTGGACAACCCAGTGCTGTGCTCTAAAGCGTATATCTTCATTTACACCAAACATTGCTGCACAAGTCAAACATCAATGTATAAATTGCAATTCCCAGTAATTCCCCTTTAAATACCATGTTTTCCCACTAATTGCACTTACTGAGTGTGCACACACTGTCAGGATTTTGATACATTTGAAAATGATGTGCACCACTTACCATTGCTTACACCAATATCTACACAATGCTAAGTGACTTGCACCTTTTTCAAATATATTGGCAATGACAATCAATCACTATAATTCCACAGTAATTTTTTTACCAGAACACTTTATTTGGATAAGCTGCAAAATCAAACCATGATATGAAATGTTTGCATTTCTTGGATTAGAACCCAGAACCATCTGCATGTGAGGCCAACACTTAAACCATGTCACCACAAGAATAATAGCATAACCAAAATAGTTTAGCAGTCATTGTTAACATCAAAGCATGAAAAAAGCACAGCTCTGCTTACATGGTTTGTGAAATGTGCAGAAATGTGCAGTAATATGAATTGAAAGATTCCTGTTTCTATTTTTTGATGTCTGAGTTATGTTTGATATATGGGCTGTCCCTCTGCGCAAATCCTGTAAACATCAGCAAGCACAGCGGTGCATCGCACAAACATGGGGTAACACTAAAGACCCATGAAATAAACAGAGAAAAGATGGTATAAGATGTGTGGGTTTTAGACAGTCATTTGGGATGGATAGCTTTTCATGTAGGATTGAGGACTCTTCAGCAGGCGCATGATGGGGGTGGACCATTGGTGCTTACATGGATTCATTATCCATGTTCTTTTATGTGGCCAATGCAACTGGGATGCACTGCAAAACCTCACTTACATGTGAAGCATATAATGAATATGCATTGTGCTCTGCCAAACACATTTCACAGCCGTCTACACAGAGATACTCCATGTGGGCTCTACATGGAGTTTACTGAATCCGGGGGATTCTATTTTTATAGCATCATTAATAATTTATGAAATACTACAGATAATATACAGGACACTTGCATAATGGTAAACACTGACTAATTCTCTGAGGTATTGACTCTGTTTGTATACTTATTCATATACGTGGTTAAATTGCTCGGAGACTGCTGTCCTCTTACTGCTAAAAGTGATTATCCATCCATGTCTCCAACAGAACTCTTTATCAATTCATTCCCTTTTTATAGAAATGGAAGATCATGCTGTTTCTCTCTGCAGAGAGAGAATTCCTTGTGGTGTTAATTAGTGTCTAAGAAGAAGAGCTTCAGGAAAGAGGACATGATGAAGTCAAGTATGTCAACACCAACAAAATATGAGCTGTCAGCTCCATCTCCCCTACTGTGGAACACCAAGAATCTTGCCTGTAGTTGTAGTATTGTTCTCTTGTCTCTACCAGATGGCACATGGATACACTGCTCCTGCCCAATTACGATGAGATGGTATTGGTCACTTTATCCTCCTTCCCACAGTACTCTTCTAGCAGCTAAAAAACTAATCAGATCTGGGTGATTGAGTCAAAGTCATGGGTTTATCCTTCTGTGCCAAATGAGGTGGTCAGTGGTCATCATTGTCATATTTCTGTAAGTACTATTTCATCCAAACATCATGGACAGACTTGTCAGACTTCATATGAAAGCTTAGATCTAGACAAAGATATTTTTCTGGCATTATGTGCCTAGAGGTAATCCATGAATTTATTTAAATTAGCTTTGGTCAAAAAAGAAAGAATATAGCTTTATTTATCAAGCTAGTTTTAGTCCTTCAGAACTCTATTATAGGTTCATAGGCTGGTACTAGGCTGTCGGCCCTAGGGTCTCTACAAGCCTAGCCATAACTATTCCCTGGCTATTACTTCCCACAGTATTTACTTCCCTGGACCCCTGTCTAGCAGGGTGACTGACATGATCCCCGGGGTAAATTGCCTATCTCCCATCCAATCATCAACGTTCCTTTTGAAGAGGGCCAAATAGGTGCTCTGCTTGAAATGTATGGGCAGTCTATTCCAGAGTTTGGGGAGTCCCTGGGTCAGGAACCTATCCCTCCAGCATGTTTTGTTCTTTGTGATGACAAGGTTTAGATCCCTGGAGCGTGTGTCTCTGCGGGATTGGAAAGGAGTTTTCTGCTTACATACATTCCGAGTGACCTCACAATTGGTATATTTAGAGATATGAGGCAGCAGATCTCAATGGTAAATTTATGAATGTCAGCTTTTCTGTTGTTGACTTTATTTTGCTGATCTTGTGTACTGTTCACATATGTTATGTGACAATGGTAGCATCAGTGAAGTATTGTAAATCAATGACAAAGTTCAAGCCATTTATAAAACTATATCAAAGTCTGCATCATTTTTTAAATTTATTTTACTATTATCAACCAAATCTAATTAAAGAGTTGAAACATAATGATGCTTGGACTTTAAAAATTAGCTTTTCCTGTATAGTCTTGATGTTTGTATTTCTTAAAAGAAATTGCAGTACTTTTGATGTATGCATTTGCTTGTATTATGAATGTATAACTTGATCTTTTAAAAAGGCTCAACAGGAAACCATTACCTTAGTCAGGAAATTAGAGTACATCTTAACAGATGTACTATGCATAGAAAGGGCTAACAAGGGGTCGTAGCATATAGCTAGAATTGGAGCAGGTTGAAGTGAGTCCCTGATGGTCTAATCTTTATTACAGGAGTGTGGTAAGATATCTGATATTATTCCATGGATCACACTTGTACCAGGAGCTGGGGACATGTCCCTGTCACCACATCTGCTTTGAAAGATGTAATCAGGTGTCCAGGATGCAGACACGGAGAAGTGCATAGATGGTCCCTGCTTTTCATGACTGAATTCCCTGAGATTTGGTCACACAGCACTGCTTCTTACCAATGAAGAATTGCTGCCATACGAACAATGAGCAAATCCTCAGAAAGTGTGCATTTTTGATAATCTGCATGGTGTTCCTGTCTCTACCTTGGTATTGCAACCCTGACTGCCTTAACACAGGTGAGATGCAAAAACATCGGCAGCTTTCAGTGTTAAGAACATAGGGACAATGTAAGGCAAGCAATCATGGGGACCATAAGAGGCCCTAACCTGATACACCTTTAGACAGACACACCTAAAAGTTTTTTCACCCATTTGAGCACTTAATTGTGCTCACTTCTGAAATGAAGCCCTGTGTTTTTCCTAGCTGAAAAAGCAAGACATAGGTGACACCATAACATCCAGTAGACTACTGAATATAAGGAGATGTGTGCTAGTCTTTTAGAATATTTGAAGGATTTAAGGCCATTAATTTTCAGGTCTTTCTAACAGGAAGCACACATTTATTGACATATGTAGTAAGGATAGGGTTACTGAGCCGGACAGAAGGATATCCTGACTGTGTTGGAATATAGTGATCAAACAATCATAAGACCATGAGTCTCTTATTACCATGCTTGTCTGTCTGAAAATGAGTATAATTTATAATGTAGGAATTTAAAGCTGCCTTTTTGCTGAACTCTGCTATACTGCACCTTTTTCATTTTTATTGAGAATCTTACAGTATAACCGGTAAATGAAGAGCCAAATCCAGCAATAGATGACCTAGGTAGCTGCCTAGGCCCTGTTGCTGGCTAGCTCATGGTCTTGATTTAAAATCTAAATATAAACGTACTCATTTTTTAAAACATAAAGTTTCATTTTTCACACATAGAAGAAAACAAATGCTGAAAATGTTATTGTGTGAGAACATGATTTGAACATCAGCACAGTGTGGGGTATTTGACAATACAATAGTAAGAGATATATTAACTACTTCCTGCTGCAGGAAAGGTGAGCCAGAGCCAGGGTGTAAATAAGTGAGCATTTAATCATGGAGCCAATTAGTTCAGCATATGCATGAGTGTGTGAGTGTGTGTGTGTGTGTGTGTGTGTGTGTGTGTGTGTGTGTGTGTGTGTGTGTGAAATGACCCATTAAAGGTGTATTGTTTAAGTAATTTCATCAGAGTCAAACTGTACAGCTTCACAATGGGTGACATAGACTTAATACTCCACATCAACTGCCAGTTCTCTTTTTAACTTTTTTTGTGAATCATTGAAGATTATAACTTGTCTTGCCAGTTATATAATTACATAAATACTGTTTGATTTAAACTGTGCTACACATACCTGTATCTTATGGTCAGTTGCTAGAGATCTTTATACACTTTCCTGTAGTTCATACAAAGTTATCAATAAAGTGAATGTAAGTTTTTTCTTCATAACAATAAGGGGTATACACAGTTAACAACATGGGTATAACTGGTGGCGGGGGCTGTCTATTGATTAAAAAATGTATGTTCTTATCATATGGTCATTTTAGACAGTTTTAAATCTGTATTTACAGTACTAGTGTGTGTGTGCGCGCGCGCGCGTGCGTGTGTATGTGTGTGTGTGTGTGTGTGTGTGTGTATGTGTGTGTGTGTGTGTGTGTGTGTGTGTGTGTGGCTATTGTGTGAAACCAATTAAAAAGATGTGACTTTGTTCATTATTATTGTCATTATTTTTTTTGCACAGACAACTAAAAATGATGCAGTCATCGATGTAATTATAACTGCTAGCTTTGGGTGATGCCTGTGGATAAAAATGACTGACCCCTCTGAGTTAAAAGTTAAAAGTCATTAGTCTGCCTTTGCAGGACTAGTGTGCATTTGTGTAAATCCAATTGGAATACCTTACTGTGGTCAATTTTAATAACATTTAGAAGTGCTGTGTACACAGTCAGTAAAGTGGCCATAATTGATGAGTAGAAGTATTGATGGAATGTAATGAAATCAACATGAGTGGGCTTTTATTACTGAAATTTTCTGAAATGGGTACTTTTGTCATTATTGCTATTAACAGTATCAGTTGCACAACAGGTAGCACACTTACCATTCATGCAAAAGCCTGTAGGTTCTATTCCTCCACCAGCTAGATGAACTGCTAACACAGCTGTGCAGTATAAGAAAGTGCTGCCTTCCTGAGTGTGTCACCCTTCAGAGGAGACAATAAACCAAGGTCCCATCTGCTTAAGTTAGTGGTAGTTCAGGTGGATGTAAAAGAGCCCATGGTTACCTATTGAAAAAAGTAAGGGTCCTTTATTACATACAATTACACATATTTACAAATATATGCAAATTAATATATTTGCATATTTACAGGAAAGTTAAACATCTAGTCCTTCAAAGTTATCAGATCATATACTTATAGACCCCCACTCCTTTTTCCATAACCACCACTTAATTTTTCTTAATATATTTGGAATGACCAAATTACCACTAAACATAATCTCATTCAATCTTTCATTCCAAATAACCCAAATAATACAAAACATTTTCATCTAATCTTTTTAACATATTCCTTATCTAAACTTTCATAAAATCCATTTCATATCATATCCATATTCACTTGTTTATATTATTGAAACTCGTTCAAAATGTTCTTTTCTATTAACTTTTCCCATCATTGTTGAACTCTTTTACATGTCAAAAAGACATGATCTGTAGTCTCTAATTCAGTACAAAAAAGCCTTTCAGCTATTTTTATAAGGCACCTTTCCTTTTACAGGCAATCTATTAATTTGTAATCTCTATAAAAAGTCCTGACATTCCTCATTTTTCATACAACAAACATGATTTGCTTTATGGCTTTAATTCTTTCTACTGTCAAATGCTTCTATGTATTAACATAATAATTATCAATCATTATATTTTGTACCATAATATCCTATTATTTTCCACATTTTCTATATTCAGTTTCCACAATTTTCATTTTTCTTTATAACTTTGTATTTCTTTATGCTTCCATTTTCTTTTTCTCTTATTCAGTCTTATTAAATTCCATTCTTTGTTATACCTTGTCTTAAGCAGTTTTTTTATAAAATCATTTTCATTTCCATTTATCTATTTTAATATTCTACATAAATTTAAAGATGCACCATAAAGTATAGAATTCAATAAACCCAATCCACCATCAGCCCCATCCACATATAATACTCCTATCTTAACTGGGTTTAACTTAGAACCCCAAATAAATCTAAATATTAATTTAATAATTTGTTTGTTTTTCTATGTCTGTTGGCATTTTATATATATATATATATATATATATATATATATATATATATATATATATATATATATATATATATATATATATATATATATATACCATGTATACTATTATTTCCATCCATATAGAATTATGTATTTTCTTTCTATATGGTACTTTATACTTACTCCATGTAATATTAAGCTCTCTTAAATCCTTTAGCCATTGTTCTTTAACTGCTTTTATAGATCTGAATGCTGTTCCTAAAACAGACATTTCTTCCATTCCATATTGAATTTCCTTTATCACTTCCATCAAACCGCATCCTTTACTTTCCCTACTATACAGTGACATTCCTATATTCTTCAAATAATCACATTTCCTAAGAATTACTTGTTCCATCATTTTACTATCCTTAGTCACAAGGATTGTGTCATCTGCATATGACATAATAACTGGATATACAGTACCTTCACTCTGTATATACCTTGCCTCCCTCATATCTTCATTTATAATTTTTTACTATACAATTTATAACCATCACCAATAAAATACTACTCATTGGACAACCTTGTTTTAATCCCCTATTCATTGCTATTTCTATCAAAATTTTTATTTTACTATTCTTATAGACTGACTTAATTACATTCTGTAACTGTTTATTTAGATAGTAACCTTCCAAAATCTTCCATAATATACCATGGTCTATTGTATCAAAAGCTTTATTGATATTGACTATTAATATTTTTTCCTGTTTCCTTTCTTTTTCATATCATCTACTACTTCCCTAGCAATCATTAATATTTCCTAACATCTTCTTCCTTTAATACGATATACACTATCCCCTAACACTTTATCTAACTTATTCTTTAATCTTGTTTGTAATATTTTTGTAAATATCTTATAATCTGTATTATTCAAAGCAACTTGCTTCCAATTAATTTCCCTCCTTTTTTCCATATAAAGGTCATTATACCATTACATACTTGTGTATAACAAATATCATTTCTTAACCATTCATCTAACACAAATATAAATATTGTTGCCATAGTTCCAAATTCTTATACATTAAATAACCTATTCTATCTGATCCTGCTGCAGAACCAATATTAACTTTCTTCACCAAATTCCATTGCAGTAATTTGTTTATCTAATTCTCTTTTTATATTTTCAAAAATTGTTTAACATTCCATTCAACTGTTGTTTACTCATAGTCTTTTTAACAAACTTCACTATTATTTCCATAATTTCATTTTGTTACTTCACCACCACCCCTTTCTCATCTCTCATCTCCCTCGTTATACCACTTTCTTCTTTAACTTTTTTATTCAAATAAGGAAAAACTTCTTATTTTTCCTTGCAAAAATATCTTCGCTTATACAATAATCCCTTTATTTTCTCTTGATTCCTTTTATATGTCTCTGCCTCTTTCATATAATAAACATTTTCATTTCTCTCCAAATTATCTAATGTTTTATTTTGTAATTCCTTATACTCTTGTTTTTTTTCTTTTTGTCTTAATACACGTTCCCATTGTAAATAACCTGAATGATATTTTTCTTTAAATATCAACCACAGATCTGTCCAATTAGTATAATAATCTCACATAGATAAATGCTCTTTCCATAATTGGAGTATGTTCCCCTTACCTTTATCATTCCAATTAATCTCATTAATTCTTTTAATTCCCTTTCCAATTTTAGTATGATCATTTTTCCTTAATTTCTATCCATATAGCCATATGATCTGAAAATCCTGTCTGTACTGCTTCTTCTATAGTAATCTTTATACTGTTAAAACCACAAAACAGTCAGTCTCTGATTTATTGTTTCTACTCCTATACATATAACTATTTTAATTCCCTACTATTAAATTACCACAACTCATAATCTCTTTCATTATTATATTATCAGCTCTATCTTTTCTTTTTAATCTCTTAAATCATAAGTAAAGTGTCATGCAATTATAATGTTCATATTAACTATTATGCAATAACATATCTCTTAGAATAAATTTTCTTTCTTTATAAGATACATATGCATATATTTCTATCATTCTATATACATTTCTCTCCCATCTAAAATCTACAACAGTTGCTCTTCTTAATCTTACTAAGGTATAATCTAATAAAGAAACTCCTATATTATATAATACTGCTATCCCTGAGCAAGTTTCTTCTCCAAAATTTCAAATTATACCCTCTCTTCATAAATTCTCTGTTTGTAACCTTTCTTCATTTGTAAGCTTCTAAAATCTTCTAATATTATAATATCTACTTCAAAATTATTACACTTTTCCAGAGCACCTATTTATCTAACCAAACTTTTAATACTATTCACATTAATGACAATGTCCTTAGATTATTTGCTTTTCTTCTTCTTAATCTAAATATAATTTGTATGAATTTATCCATTTCCTTTTTTATTTTATAACTAGATCATGTATCTTCCTTTTTCTATCCTTCACTCTTTTCCCAATAGAGTTCTTATTTTTAATTACTTTCCAATTGATATCTCTATCATCACTAACATCTGATTTCAATAGTACTTCACCTTCTTTTATATCGTTTGTTTCTAATTCTTGTATTTACTCAGAAACTGTTGCTATATATTCATTCTGATTATTTTCTTGGAACACTGATTCCTTACTTACTTTTTTGTTTTTCTCCTCTACTTTTTATTCTTTATCACCCACTTCACTTAAATGATCTATTTGCTTAGATTTATTGCTTTCACATTTTCTAGCATTAATACCATAATCCCCACATATATAACACTTTTTTGTCACAGTTACCAACAAAATGACCCAGTTTTCCACAAAAAAATATGTGTGTATGTGTGTTTTGATCAACAGTTCTTTTCCTTGCACAATTATCATGCTAGGAATATGAATAATTTTATAATTTTCTATTTTCAAAATGACATTGCAGTCCCAAGCCCAAGTCCATAAACCCCTGCTGTCTAATACTTTTATAATACTTTTACCTTCTTTTCAAAAATTCTTTAATAAATATCTCTTAACAGTCTCTTTATCAGTCTGTATTAAAACTGAATGTTCACTTTCTTGAGTGTCACAATAAAATCTAACAATATATTTATTCCAGGGATACACTTTTTTTATTTTCAAACCTTCTCAGAAAAGTACACATAACAAATATCCTCAGCAGCCCCAAATGCACTCTTTCAAAACAACACCCACATCAACACATAGAGCTACATCTCATGGAGCCAGTACCTCTAAGCCCATAAGGCAAGCCACCATACAATCCAACATTCTATTCATTGGAGACTTCATTATGAGATACACTGATGTCCCCCTCACCAGGCTGAGTAAGAAGAAAGTTACGGTCAGTTGCTTATCAGGGGCTGGGATCTGCCACATTATGCACACACTCAGGTCATTAGACCATAATTACCAATATGACTATATTAATATAATAGTCCATGTGGGAGTAAATGACCAGAGATGTACCTCCCTAGACTATATGAAGAGAGAAATCATGGAGCTCTCGGAATATGTGTCTCAGGCTGGTATGAGCCTAGCATTGAACAGCATTTTACCTTCTCCAAGGATGATGCCACAATACAAACAAAAGATGATAGACTTTAATAATTGGCTTAGTTTCTGGTGTCATTCTAAGGGGGTGCAATATTTGTCAGCAGGAAGAAGATGGTCAAGAGAACACCTTGCTTTGCCAGGGATGGTCTGCACCTCTCCCCACTAGGTTTTTGAATATTAGATAAAACTTTGTCTTCCCCCATAGTGCCCTTTTTAGGCAATGCCAAACTGAAAATACTTCTGACATAGCAAATCAAAACCAAACAAATCTAAAAGTATTACTGCTCAATGCCAGGAGTCAAAACAAAAAACTCCACTCTCTAGAAGCTAACTTTACCCTAGAGAATGCTGACTTCTGTGCGGTTACTGAGACATGGTTTAAAACTGTGGAGAGTACACCAGCAGTACAAGGTTATAATGTTTTCCACACATTTAGGAGAGTGACCTCACAGGCAGGGACTAATGGTGGAGGTGTCTCTATTTACATTAAAAATAAATATACTTCAAGGTTGGTCAAACAGGACTATGCACTTGAGCTACTCCATGTTCAAATCACTATAGGTAAAATCCAATACCACTTTCTTTTAAGCTATAGGTCCCCCTCTATGACCCAGGAAATCCATACCATGTATTTAAACTAATTAGAAAAACTAACCATCCAATCCAATACCATAGTCATTGATGACTTTAATTACCCCACTATCAACTGAGAATCCTATACAACACCAAATGTACATACACATAGATTTCTGGATTTTGTAAACACAAACTCTCTGGACCAGCTCGTCAATACACCAACCAGGGGAGCAACCATACTGGATCTGGTCCTCACTAATATGGGAGAATTCTGCACACCCCACTACTGCAATGCCTTCCCTAGTAAGGTCAGACCACAAAATGGTCTCCTTTGAAATTAAAATAAAACCTTGACCCCCAGCTAAACCTGGAATATTCAGGGACTATTCTAAGGCTAACCTCCTGCTATTAACTGAGAACCTGGCATGATTTCAAGCCCCCATAATCCCTGTGAACACTGCTGCCTATGCAGAACTGTTCACAGAAACCCTGCACAAGCATGTTAATAGCTGAATAGAGGCAACTTTACCTACCAGGAAGATGTACAGAACTAACTCAAGAAACAAGCTACCCTGGTAGAATCACAAAATCAATAGGCTGAATAACAGGAGGAAGAAAATCATGGCAAAAATTAGGAGGTGCAGCACCCAGCAGGATAAAAGTTCCAAAGACATGCATCTGGAGCATTTCTCCCCGGGCCTCCACTGAAAACAGGCTCTGTGGAACCTAGTCGGACTTTCCCGGTCAACAAATGTTAAATAAATAAATAAAAATAAAAAAATAAAAATAAAATAAATAAAAAGTACTCTCGTCAAACTAAACAAACAACTTAGAGGACAAATAAAATCTACCAAAGCCAAATGGAGAACTACAAAGCATTATTTAACTATGTCCATAACCTCAAAGGGAATGCACAATTCTGTGCAGAGCTCATTGTAAACAGAGCCACCTATACTGAGCCAGAAGATATAGGAAACCTCCTGGCTTGTAAATTCAGCTCCAGCTTTGCCCCCCTCTCCCCCTCAACCTTCCCTCAGAAAATATCATTAAATATAACTCCCCCTACTATCACTAGGGAACAGGTCCTTAATGCTCTCTCTAAGACCAAGAACACTACATCAGTGGGCCCAGACAATATCCCAGGATGCCTTCTAAATAGCATGAAACATGACATATCAGGGCCTCTGGAATTACTATTTTAACTATAGCCTCCAAACAGTCTTCATGCCTCATGAATGGAAAAAGGCAACAGTCATCCCTCTGCACAAAGGTGGGCCATCTACAGACCCTAAAAACTACAGACCTCTAAGTCTCACAAGTCTTATATGAAAATCCATGGAAAGAATTATCTAAACCTCCAGAAACTGGACCCAACCTAGGTTGGTTTCATCACGGGCAAATCATGCCTACTCAACCTGGTGGTCTTCTTTCAGAAGGCCACCAAAGCAATGGGTGAGGGCAAAATCATTCACACTGCTTACCTTGACCTGGCCAAGGCATTTTCACACAATACCCCATTCAGGCATTATTGGCAAAATCAAGATGTTAGGTACAAACCCATATGTCACCTGGTGGATTGCAGAATTGAGGAGTCCACCTCTACAAAGAGGCCATTTGCAAGTGGAGCCCCTCGGGGATCAGTCCCTCAACTGTTCCTTTTTGGCATTTACTTCTCAGAAGTCAAGGCCAATATCAGTGTTCACTGGCTGACTAAATTTGCAGATGATTGCAAATTAGGAGTTGTCATTGAATCTCACACTGACACAAATGTTCTCCAGGAGGGGCTGGCGCAGACAAACAACTGATGTCAGAGCCATGGACTAAAACTAAATGCCAAGAAATGCATAATAGTATCCTTTGGGAAGTCTTCCATCCCAGGTAAATATCATATTAACAACACACCCCTTAGAGCTGACCCAGAAATCAGAGAATTAGGGACACACATAGATAGTAATCTAGCCTTTGACCATCATGTGTCTACAGTGGTGAGGAAGTCATTCTATGTTGAGCAACTTATAAACAAAAGGATGCCATTTAAGTCCAAGGAAGTCATTGTTCCACTATATTTGGCATACATCAGACCTATCATTGAGTACAATGCTCCCTTTGGTATGTACCTAACCAGGCATATCCAACAATTGGAACATCAACAGAGGTTCCTCACTAAAAGAATACAGGGTGTAAGTAAACTGTCTTATGCAGATTGCCTCAAGGTCCTATCCCTGTATTCTGTCTCTTACAGGCTTTTGAGGGGATATCTATGCCTAGCATACATGGCATTGTCAGACCCCACTCTGATGGACCTCCTGCAAATTCACAAAACAAACAGCAGCAGAATTACCCATTGTAAAGACTTGAACCTTGCCTGTGATATAAATAGGAGCTGCTGGAGAGATAGAAATGAATCCCAGAGACTACCCTGTCTATGGAACAAGCTTCCCATCCATGTGAAGCAGAGTTCCTCCCTAATTCAATTCAAGTGCAACCTGGACAATTGGATGGGAAACCAGAAATTCATCCCTGGTTTGACAACTATTTCTTTAGTGGACACAGGTATCTTGTAAATAGTTCATCTCTCAGGCCCATGCTTACTTATCAAGGGTATCAGAACTTGTCAGAGATTTGGAATGCACGGCTAGGCTTAAAAAGACACTTGTGGTTGTTAGCCTAGTAAACACCTGTGACACTATGAACCTATCTAGTCCCCAGTTGTCACAATAAGTCTCATTATTAGTTAAAATAAATTCTCTTACCTCCAGTGTTTTTGTATCCCGAGGTACAATAATTGTGTCCCATAACTCATACATCTCCAGTGATTTTTCTTCTTTACCCTGTAGACACACAGCAATTTTTTGCTTCTACAACATCTTGGTTTTCTTACTTTCCCTTGTCTCACTTTCTTTTCTTTTCTTCACTACATCTGCAAACAAAACTTTCTCCGTTTCTTTTTCTTCCTCCTTGTGAATCTGCTCCATTGCTTAACCCCAAGACAAGTTGTTTCTGCTTTCCAGTTCCATCACATTCCATAAATCTGCCAATACATCATCCTGCAGCCCTCCCAACTGGAGGGCTGTAACTACAGTTTCTACTTGTTGTCACTCCTCCACTTTCACTAAACTAAACAACTTGCTTGAAACAACTCCTCTGGATCAGGAATGGTGCCCTCCGTTTGCTTCTCTTCATACTCCTGTGAACCAGCATTTGCCTCAGTTCTGAATGAACTCTCCTCCAGTTTGCATCATTCTCTCAGCTGTCGCTGCACCAGGAATGAAACATAACACACATTCATGGTCATCAGCCATATGGACCATGAGCGTGGTAATGAATAGGGGAAGTTTCTGGAAGCCCTGGCCAAATTTTCTCTAGTAGTATAAATACCACCTCTGGTCTCTCCTGAAAAAAGGCTACTAGCCTAGGGGGAACTAACAAGGTCAACAAAAGTGCAATTTAAAAAAAAATATATATGTGTGTATGTATATATATATATATATATATATATATATATATATATATATATATATATATACATATAATGGTTCATGCATTTTTTCACTGTTTACTCAAAAATGTTCAGGACTACACATTTAAAACTGACTGTAACAAATGTCACTTTATTAAGCAAGAAATATAATTTATTGCTTTATTTTCTGAAAAAAACAAAAAAAAAATACTTGTTTTCCCCAAGTACGTATAGTCCAGTTTTAAGGTTAGTGGTGAATTCAGGGCTGTGTTACAAGTTTCTGTGTTTGCCCATACCTTACTTGGATAGAAGGAAGTTTATTTGTTCACCTCTGAGAGAGGGGAGCTTTGAGCAGCCTATCTGTCCCTGGAGGAGTGGTTTCTGCCCAGAAATTAGTAGTTTATTGGTCATTTTGGGCTAATTTCTATCTCTTTCATTTCCCTGCTATATAACCCACATTTGCGAGGTTTTGCACACCGGGCAGCACAAGTTAGCTATGGTATAACTATTCCCTGCTCCAAAATGTCTACTCTTCAATTTTTCCCTTCTAACTAGACAAACTTTCAACTTAAGCACTCAACCATTCACTTCTCAGCCTGGCACTTGCTCAGAACTCATAGTTAGCACTAAGAAACCTTAGCATTAGACCGCCCCTATACTGTGGAGAAGGATAAGGCTCTCTATTCGACCTTAACAGCCAATCAGTAAAACAGTTCACTGTACCTATCCAGGCATGTCCAAAGGGCAGTTTCTGGTGTATTCTTCGGTCCAACTGCTGAATCTGGGCATTTTGAGGCAATGTTATAACTGCCTCATGTACACAGGCAACCCTCTCCTCCTATCACCAAACACTAATACATGCGAGAGATGCAATTATACAGCCAAACTGGAGGATAAGGTATCTCAACCCAAGACTGGACCAGACAGTCAAGAGGAGAAGGGAACTACTTGCATCACTCCACCAGTCTCACATAGACCTATGAAACCAGCAGCACAAAAAACATACATACGTACACAAAAACATACTCAGAGGATCTAAACAAAAATCTGCAAAAGCAAAAGAGACCTCAAAAGCAGACACCCAAACAACCTCCACCCCCAACACAAACCATGAAACACATACTTCACAATATCAGTGTGCCACACAATCATAGCCCTTAAGGCAAAATAACATACCCAACACACTAGTAATAGGTGACTCTATAGTCAGGCACACTGACGTCCCACTCACTAGGCTGAACAAGAAGAAGGTTACTGTTAGCTGCCTGTCAGTTGCCAGGATCCGCCACATAACACAAGCACTCAGGTCACTCCAGAACAAGTACAAATATGACTCTGTCATTGTCCATATTGGTGTGAATGACCTGAGTTATACATTCCTGGGCTACACGAAAAGAGACATGGAAGAGCTCTCTGATCATGTAGCTCGGGCCTGTATGACACTGACCTTGAGTAGCATCCTGCCCTCACCAAGAATGATACCACGATCTAAAGAAAAAATATCAATTTCAACAGTTGGCTAAGCTTCTGGTGTCATTCAAAGGGGATCCAGTGTCTGGCAGCCTGGGATGACATGCTCGACAAGCCACATTGTAACAAAAAACTGAGGGTAATGCTGCTCAATGTCAGAAGTCTAAACATCAAAATGCACGCACTCGAGGTACTCCTCGGTATGGAGAAAAATCAATATATGTGCAGGAACAGAAACCTGGTTTAAGGCTTCAGAGAGCACCCCTGCACTAACAGGCTACACCTCATACCATACATTTCGGCCACAAAACCCGGATTGAAATAAAAAAGGCGAGGGTGTATCCATATTCATCAAGGATACCCACACCTCCAAGTTAGTGGCACAGCAAGATGCTTCAGAGATCATCCACGTGCAACTAGCAACGGGCAAAACTGCAATTCAAATTGTAGCTTGCTACAGATCACCTACCATGTCCCAGGACCCCCATTCCACATTTCTGGAAACACTGGGAAACATAAAGGTCCTACCAAACACCCTGATATTGGGCGATTTTAATTACCCAAACATTAACTGGGAGAACTTCTCAAGTGCTATCTCCCTTGTCCAACATTTCCTAGAATTTATAAACTCAAATGCCTTGGATCACCTGGTCAACACCCCCACCAGAGGTGACAACATATTGGACCTGGTTATCACCAACAAGGGCGACCAGTGTTCCACACCAGAGGTCAACCCCTTGCTGGTTAGATCTGACCATACACTAATCACTCTGGATAGCCATATTCCGCCCCCACAGCTGGTCAAAGAAACCATTGTGAAAAACTTTTCAAAAGCAAACTTCACATTACTTAAGACCGAGCTGGAAAGTTTCAAAGCCCCATGCTAAAGGATAACGTTGCCCAAGCTGCAAAATCCTTTACTAATGCACTCTACGGGCACCTACAAGAATGCATGGATTGTGCTATCCCAAGCAAAACCAAGACTCACTCTTCCAAGAAAAGGAAACCAGTCTGGTGGACCCCTGCCATAAACAAGCTATACGATAGAAGGAGGAAACTAGTACAGAAAAGAGTAAAATCCCAAGAAGGTAAGACATCCCTGATCACTATCATCCAAGGCTAGCTTCGAAAGAAAAGTTGCCAAGGACTCCAAAGATAACCACAAGGCATTCTTTAGATATGACAAGAATCAAAGTGGCAATTCTCAGATCTGCTCGGAGTTAGTGCAGAATGGCACAAAATACACTGAACTGATCGATATTGCCAACATCCTGGCAGACAGGTTCGGTGCAAACTTCACCCCCCTCTCATCCCCAAAAGGGCCCATAACCATACCAGAAGAATGTAGGGCTCTTGAAATCCAGACACTCAGGTTAAAACAACCCTCTCCAAAGCCAAAAACACAGCATCAATGGGACCGGAGGGTGTCCCAGGCTGCATCCTCCGTCAGCTCAAAGATGAACTAACCCCTCACCTAAACACACTGCTCAAACTCAGCCCCTCCACAGGCTATGTGCCCAAAGAGTGGTGCACAGCAATGGTTATTCCGCTACACAAAGGTGGAGCCACAACAGACCCCAGGAACTATTACCCTACAATCCTGACTAGATTGGTCTGCAAGGCTATGAAGCACATCATCATGGATCTCATTAACAAAGACATTGGGAAGCTCCAAACACTGGACCCTTCCCAGTTCAGCAGATCATGCCTCCTAGACCTGGTAGACTTCTTTGAGACAGTTACCAAGTCTATAGACAAGGGAAAGGTGGTCCACACAGCCTACCTAGACCTTGCAAAGGTCTTTGACACCATTCCCCATTCTGGTATTATAGGCAAGCTCACCAACCTGAACATAAACCCCTACATCATGAGATGGGTTGCCAACTGACTCACTGACAGAACCCACATGGTAAGAGTTGCAGGAGCTAGGTCTGACTCTAAACCAGTTACAAGTGGCACTCCCCAGGGCTCAGTCCTAGGACCCCTCCTGCTCAGCATATACTTCTCAGAGGTACAGGCAAGCACAGGCGGTCTATGGCTGACCAAGTTCGCAGATGACTGCAAACTAAGGGCTATAATTGACTCTCTGGCTGGCACAGGCATCTTCCAAAAGGGTCTCACTGAGACAGATACCTGTTGTCAAAGCCATGGCCTCAAGCTAAATGCCAAAAAGTGCATAGTCATCCCCTCTGGAAAAAACAAAGTACCCACAATCTACCACATGGGTGGTAACCCCCTAAATATGGAAGACACAATAAGGGATCTGGGGACCCAAGTAGATAGTAATCTCTCCTTTGATAATCACATTGCCAAAGTGGTTAGAAAATCCTTCTATGTGGTCCACCTAATCACAAAAGGGTTTGCATCCAGATCAAAAGAGGTCATTGTGCCCCTCTGTGCATCACTCATCAGACCGATAATAGAGTACAACGCCCCATTTGGGATGTACCTTACAAGACAGCTGCACTAGTTGGAAAGACCACAAAAGTACCTCACCAAGAGGATCACTGGCCTCAAACAAATGCCCTATGCAGCTTGACTGAAGAAACTCCAGCTGTACTTGATTGCATACTGCCTACTCAGAAGTGATCTATGCCTGACATACAAGGCCATGTCCAACCCAGAATTGATGGACATGCTCCACCTAAAGAAAACCATATCTCCTCAAGCCACATGCTCTAGAGATCTAAACCTCGCCACAACAATAAATAGGACATGCTGGAGGGATAGATTATAGTCCCAGAGACTTCCCATGCTCTGGAACAAGATTCCAGTCTACATTAGGCAGAGCTCCTCTCTAACACTCTTCAATAGAAACCTTGATGAGTGGATGGGAAATAGAAAGTTTACCCCGGGAATCACTTCAATGGCTCTGCTGGATACAGGCACAGGGAACTATTCTAAGGGGGTGGCAAAAGCCAACACAATTCTGGCTAGGCTTATTAATGCCTTTGGGCAGATAGCCTAGTACCTACCTATGAACCTATAAGGCAATCAGAAAGGTGAATCAAAGAAGACATGCATTTATGCATAGTTATCAAAAATGTGTGCAGGTGGCTGTGATTTGAAAACAGCCCAGTAACCAAGGTACACTTAATCTACCACTGACCAGATGTGTTTTAATGAATGGAAATTTCCAGGGAAGATAAATTTACTGTTGCTCGTGCTACGTCTCTTTACAATATGAGACTGATTTGAGTGGCAAATGGCCATTAGTGTTTATGCTATGAAATTTGAAATACAATTTTTAAATTAAATCCAAATTCTGTAATCTTTGTAAAGTAAAGAAGTAAATATTATGTACTCAGACAAATTTGAACTATATTTATGGTAAATGGGGAGTGAGAGACAGGAAATGGGACATCAGAATGGCTGCAGGTTGGGAGGGTACTGTTACCCTGTCTTGTGCCCAGTTTGACCGCTATATGGCTCTGGGTATATGCTGAGCCTGTTTAGTATCAGAAGATGAGTGGATAACAGTGCATATCTTGTAATCATCAGAACACCTAATCAACCACACTGCTGGCCATCTGAAAAATAAATGCCAAACAGGAAAGAACCCAGGGCTGATATCTGTGATACTTCATTATTTACAATTTTACATTCACCAAGGGCACACTATATTCCTGAGTTAGGATCTGTTGGATAACTAATTTGTATTCCAGTAAATAATATAGGAGTTTACATTAATGTTGTCTAACTTTTCAATAGTACCTGCATGGGAAATTGTGTTAAGAGTCTTGAACAGTTTAAGATAAGTAGTGTAAAGGGAGTGATCACCGTCAACAGATTCTTTAACCTTTTCAAACAAGCTTACTAGATTCAGGAGACTGGACCTAACTTTATAAAATCAAACTGATTTGGATGTTGATCAGTTAAGTCAATTGTGGCCACACAAATGAGCTCTGCTATGGTATATTTCATAGATTTACATATAAGACTGTTGAGGGTGATGAGCTTATAGTTACCCAGGTCTGTATTAGGGCAGCACTAGTCTTTGAAAGTCAGACTGGCTGCTCCTCAGGCATCAGGCATACATTTTGTGGAGATGCTGAGGTTGAACAGTTTAAGTAAAGTAAAAGTTTTGATAGTGCATAGTCTGCACTGATGAGAATGCAGCTTGGTGTGCTGTGGTCCCAAGGGAATATTACTTACAGCTTTTGATTATCCTTTGACAATGATTCTAAAACTTGTTCCAAGGCAATTCCAGGGGAAAGTAAGTCTTCATGGATATTGAGCACAACAATGAGGGAAGGAGGGGTTGGACCTAAATTTCTCTTGCTGATATATTGGCTACATCTCTGGAATCAGAATGCGTGATATTTGCCAAGATGCTCTCCTCTGGTTGCCCATTAATAACAAAAAGTTTTAGAAATGTCAGGATGCAGGAACAGTTTAGTCAAACAGGCAGTAATTATTCTGTACCAAACAGCAACTCTGCAGAAATGATTTAGAATTTTAACCATGAACACACTAGTACTAGGTCCAAGACTCAGTGCTTTATGTGATACATGCACTCTAAAGGAGGTACACAATATTCTTAAAGTAACAATGATTATACACTGCATATTTCTGATATATACCAACTCTAGCAGCTTTACTTATCATTAAATTGCCTTCCACCTAAAGATAAAAACTTCTCTTTCAAATTTGAAAGTAAGAAAGCATGCACATTTAAAACCCTGACCTGATTCTGTCAATGCATTTAGTTAACTTTTACCAATATGATTAATGCAATCACTTATGAAACTGCAGCTTGAGAAGAAAATCACGCATAAAATATGTTTAACAAAAGCGTATAGTTAATTATCTGAGCATACCACTCTATCACAATCATCGTAGTGGGTCGCTACTCTGACTACATCCACTGTGGGTGACTTATGCAGCACAGTAACTGGAGCTAGAAAAGAAATTAGAGCCTGTGAAAGGAAGACCATAAGACAGGCTACTATAACTATCATTATTATTTTTTAGCATCACTAGGTAAAACAATGCCAACAAGAGTAGGAACATTATCACTCAATTCTTTTGGTAGGACAGCATAGGTTCTGGCAAGTCAAGTCAAAGTCAAAGTGAGCTTCATTGTCATTCAGACGATACAACTTGTGCATCAGTGAACGAAATGCCATTACTCTGTCCCAAGGTGGAGGCATTTCCACATACAGACAATCTACAGTACCGCAGCTACTATTGACATGACACACATTATTTACTTAAACTCTAACTACTATACATATTGATTGCACATACAGGAGACTTTTTCCACGGCAGTCATTATTGCACAGTTAATTTACAGCTTTGATTAGTGCACAAAAATATGAATTTAAGAATCTCAGTGGTGTTATTGCACAGAAAAATTATTGCACAAAAAAATCAGGTATTGTTGGAATTTTCAGCAGCCTTTTTCAGAGTTCAGAGTTCTGGAGGGCCTTTTTGTCTGAGGTGGATCAGTTCATAGGTTCATAGGTTCATAGGTTCGTACTAGGCTATCTGCCCTAAGGCATTTATAAGCCTAGCCAGAGTGTATGTGGCTTACACCACCCCTTAGGATGAGAATACTACGCCCTTTTAGGGTTTAGTTTACTATGCCTCTGTCTAGTAGTGACACAGAGATGACCCCCGGGGTAAACCTACGATCTCCCATCCATTCGTCGAGATTTCTCTTGAATAGAGTCAGTGAGGGGCTCTGCCTAACATGGACTGGGATTCTGTTCCAGAGTGTAGGGAGCCTCTGGGTTATGAATCTGTCCCTCCAGCACGTCCTATTTATTTCTGTGTTGAGGTTTAAGTCACTTGTTCTCGTGGCTCTGATGGATTTGGATTTTCTGAGGTGGAGCATGTCCATTAATTCAGGATTGGACATGGCCTTGTACGTCAGGCACAGATCACCTCTGAGTAGGTGGTATGCGACTGAATAGAGCTGGAGTTTTTTCAGTCGGGCGGCATATGGCATATGTTTAAGACCCTTTATCCTCTTGGTGAGAAACTTTTGGGGTCTTTCCAACTGCTGCAGGTGTCGGGTGAGATACATCCCAAATGGGGCATTGTACTCAATCATTGGCCTGATAAGAGAAGAGTACAGGGGCACAATGACCTCTTGATCTAGATGTGAAACCCTTCATGATAAGGTGGGCAATATAGAAGGTCTTCCTAACCACTTTGGCAATGTGAGTGTCAAATGAGAGGTTACTGTCAACCTGGGTCCCTAGGTCCCTGATTACCTCTTCTGTACTTAATGGATTACCGCCTATGTGGTAATTTGTTGGTACCTTGTTTTTCCCAAAGGGTATGACTATACATTTTTGGCGTTCAGCTTAAGGCCATGGCTCTGGCACCAATTATCCATTTCTATGAGGCCTCTCTGAAGGATGTTTGTGTCCGCTGGAGTATCAATTATGGCACCCAGTTTGCAGTCATCTGCGAACTTTGTCAGCCACAATCCTCCTATGTTTGCCTGTACCTCGGAAAAATAAATGCCGAACAAGAGGGGTCCCAGGACTGAGCCCTGTGGGACACCGCTTGTGACTGGCTTAGAGTCTGACATAGCTCCAGCAACTCTGACCCTGTGGGTTCTGTCCTTGAGCCAGTTTGCAACCCATCTTGTGACATATGGGTTTACATTTAAGCTGGTGAGTTTGTCTATGATGCCCGAGTGGGGTATTGTGTCAAAGGCTTTTGCAAGGTCAAGGTAGGCTGTGTGAACTGCCTTACCCTCATCAATGGCCTTAGTGACTGTTTCAAAAAGTCGACCAAGTTCAAAAGGCAGGATCTGCCCTTGACAAAGCCAAATTGGGTAGGATCCAATGTCTGTAGGTCCCCAATGTCTTTGTTTATGAGTTCCATAATGATCCTCTCCATAGCTTTGCAGACCAGGCTCGTCAAGCTTATGGGGCGGTAATTTCCAGGGTCCGTAGAAGCACCGCCTTTGTGAAGTGGGACCACTGTTGCCATACGCCACTCTTTGGGTACGTATCCTGTAGTAAGGCTAAGATTAAACAGCAGCCTTATGTGTGGGTTTAGTTCCTCTTGGAGTTCATGTAGCACACAGCCTGGGACACCATCTGGTCCCATTGATGCTGAGTTTTTAGCTTTAGAGAGGGTGGCTCTCACCTGGGCATCTGAGATGTTAGGGAGGCTACACTCTGCTGGGATAGTTTTTTCTCCTTTTGGGGGGGAGGGGGAGGAGAAATTTGCACTGAACCTGTCTGCCAGAATGTTGGCAATGTCAGTGGGTTTGGTGTATTTTGTGTCATTTTGGACTAACTCTGAGCATATCTGGGAGTTTCCACCCAGGTTTCTAACATAGCTAAAGAAGGCCTTGTGATTGTCTTTTGTGTCTTTTGCGATTTTTCTCTCAAAGTTGGCCTTGGATGATTTTATGAGTGATCGTAGCTTTTTGCTAGTACTGATCAGAGACGCCTTCCCTTTTAGGGATTTTGCTCTGTCATGTAGTAGCTTCCTCCTCCTGTTGTAAAGTTTCTTTATGGCTGGGGTCCACCAGACCGGGCGCCTGCCTTTGGGGAATGGGTCTTGGTTTTATTTGGGATTGCATGATCCATGCATTCTTGAAGGTGCCCATAGAAGGCATTTGCAAAGGATTCAGCAGTGTGGGTTGTGGTTTCCACTGGCCCAGGGGCCTTGAAGGATACCACTTCAGTCTTAAGAAGTGTGAAGTTTGCTTTTGAGAAGTTCTTCACTGTGGTCTTTTGTGCACGGGGTGCGGGCGGGATGTGGATTTCCAGTGAGATTAATTTATGGTCTGATCTTACCAAAGAGGGATATACTTCCGGTGTGGAGCATTTTGTCCCCATGTTTGTGATGATCAGGTCTAGTATATTGACTCCTCTTGTGGGAATGGTGACTAATTGTTCCATTGCATTTGAGTTTATGAATTCTAGGAACCTTTGGGCTAGGGTGTTGTGGCTTGAGTAATGTTCCCAGTCTATGTTTGGGTAGTTGAAGTCTCCCAAAATTATGGTATTTGGAGAGACATTCATACTCTCAAGTGTCTTCAGGAAGGCTGTGTGGGGTTCCTGAGTTTGAGAGGGTGGTCTGTAGCATGCTACAAACTGTAAGGCAGTTTTGCCTATGGTTAGTTGCACCTGGATAGTCTCCGATGCTTCATGCGTTGCCACTAACCTGGAGGTGTGGGTATCTTTGATGAAAATGGATACTCCCCCTCCTTTTGTGGTTTGGTCCAAGTTTTGGGGCCGGAAAGCATGATATGAGGTAAAACCTGATAGTGCTGGGGTGCTCTCAGGAGCCTTGAACCAGGTTTCAGTCACCACACAGACATCGATGTTCTCCATACTGAGGAGGGCTTCGGGGGCGTGCATCTTGAGGTTTAGACTTCTGGCATTGAGCAGCATTACCCTTAGTTTTTTTCCACTTGTGTTTTCTAGGGAGGTAAGTTTGTCATTTGAGCCTTGCCTAAAAAAGGCACTATGGGGGTGGCAAGAGCCTTGGCCAACATCCGAAGCCCAGGGTGACAGGTGCAAGCCATCCCTTGCGAAGCAGCGTGGCTTGTCAAGCATGTCATCCCAAGCAGACAGACATTGGATCCCCTTAGAATGACACCAGTAATTAAGCCAATTGTTAAAACTGATCATTTTGTCTTTGTACTGTGGCATCATTCTTGGTGAGGGTAAGATGCTGCTCAGGGTCAGGGTCATACCGGCCTGGGCTACATAATCAGAGAGCTCCTCTATGTCTCTTTTCATGTAGTCCAGGGAGGTACGTCTCAGGTCGTTCACACCGGCATGTACAATGACTGAGTCATATTTGTACTTGCTGTGGAGTGACCTGAGTGCTTGTATTATGTGGCGGATTCTAGCTCCCGACAGGCAGCTTACTGTGACCTTTTCCTTGTTTAGTCTGGTGAGCGGGACGTCAGTGTGTCTGACTATGGAGTCACCTATTACAAGTGTGTCTGGCATGTTGTTTGGCCTTAAGGGCTGTGACTGTTTAGCACACTGACTTTGTGAACTATGTGTTGCATGTGCTATGTCTTGAGGTGGTGGTTGCTTGGGTGTCTGCTTTGGAGGCCTCTGTTGTTTTGGTAGATTTTTAATCAGCGCCTCCGAGTATGTTTTTGTGTGTTTATGTGTTTGGTTTGCTGTTGTGATAGTTCTATGGGAGACTGGGTTTGTGGTGTGCATGGTTACCTTCTCCTCCTGACTGGTCTTGCCAGTACTGAATTGAGAGAGCTCAGCCTCCAGTTTGGCTATATAGTTGCATCTCTCGCATATATTTGTATTTGTTGGGAGGATGAGAGGGTTGTCTGTGTACATGAGGCAATTGTAACATTGCCTCAAGATTCCCAGATTCACCAGCTGAACAGGAGAGGACACCAGCAACTGACCCTTCGACATGCTAGAAATAGTGAAAAAGATTGCTGTGAGACTGAGTCAGAAAGGACCTATAGGGAGATGTGTACTCAACAGAATTTAGGTGAATGAAGTACTTTCTTTTGTTTAAGAGTGCTTTACCTGTATAAAAATGCTTTAGGAGCAAGTGCTGAGCTTTTCAGATAGAGTATAGGCTGTTTAGATTGCAAGTAGAACAGTTCTAAGGGAAAACTTGAAGAGCAGACTTGGCGGAGCCAGAAAAAGTTTAACCTTGTTTAACTAAGTTTAACCTTGTATAACCGGCGCTGCGCACGACCGCGTGCAAAGGCGGATTTTAAGCAGTGAACTACAAAAGAGCTAGGAATGGTCCCAAACAACCAATTACTACAGCTTCTTGTGCTGAGGTCACTTCCCCAAAGGACAGGTAGGCTGCTCAAGGCTCCCCACTCCCACTGGTGAGCAAAAAAACTTTCTTCTATCCAAGTAAGGTAATGGACAACACAGGAACTACACCACAGCCCAGAATACAGCAATGCCTGTATACTGGTCTAAACTAGTTGAGAAAGGCGGGGAAACAAGGATCATTTTTTTGTTTTTTTTGTAGAAATACACAGAAAATGCAGAGACAGTGATAAATTAGTTACACAGGCTAGCACACTTTAGTGGGCAGCCTCCACAGTTAAATTAAACAAACAAACAAGCAAACTTTCGATTAAATTCGACTAAATGTAACTTTAAGTGCAGATTTAAAAATAAATGCAGTAATCAAGCTGCAATACTGTTGATTAGTATACCATCTATGGTACCTCTGTAGGAAGTAGTGAGGACTGGAGAGGAGAGGTTAACCTTCCTCATCTTTTGTGAGAAGTGAAGGCATTGCACTGCTTTCTTCACAATGGCAATAGTACTAATGCTCCATGTTAGGTCATCTGTGATATGGACCCCCAGGAATTTTGTGCTTTCCACTCTCTCCACTATTTCATTATGGATTCTTAGAGGAAAGTGTGTTCTTTGTCTTCTTCTGAAATCGACAATGATCTCTTTGATCTCATTCACGTTTAGTGCGAGGTTGTTGTTGTCGCACCAGATGATGAGTTGACTAACTTCCTCCCTGTTGGCTGATTCATCACCATTGCTAATGAAACCAACAACAGTCATGTTGTCTGCAAATTTGATGATGAAGTTTGAGTTAACCTTGGTGGTGCTGTACTAAGTTAACAAGGTGAACAACAGAGGGCTCAGGGCACAGCCCTGAGGAACCCCTATGTTCATAGTGATGCTGTCGGAGGTGTTATTGCCAACACATTCTGTCTGTGGTCTGTCTGTGAGGAAGTCCAGTATCCAACTGCATAGGGAAGTGTTTATTCCCAGTTGGTCAAATTTCTTTATCAGATGTTGGGGGATCACTGTGTTGAAGGCAGAGCTAAAGTCCTTGAACAACATTCACACATAACAGTTCTTGTTTCCCAGGTGGGTCATGAATAAGCAAAGCATCATTGATGCAGCACCTTCTGTGGAATGGTTTGGATGATATGCAAACTGAAGTGGATCTAAAGATGCAAGAAGGTTGGATGCTAAATGGACCTTGAGCATCTCAAAACATGTCATTACTACTGAAGTGAGTCCTATGGTGTGGTAGTCATTTAGAGTTAATGGTGGTGATTTCTTTGGTATAGGTATTATGTTTGTAGTTTTGAAGTAATTGGGTATGATAGCCTGACGTAATGAGATGTTGTAGATGTCAGTTGGTCAGCACATTCTCTGAGCTCCCATCCCAGGATATTGTCAGGTCCAGCTGCCTTCCTTGGGTTAACCCTGTGCAGGATTATTCTGACATCAGCAGGGTTGAGGTGTAGTACTTTGTCCATTTGATGTCTGTTATTTCTTTCCTCAAACCTCTTGAAGAAGGTGTTGAGCTTGTTGAGAAAGTTGATATTGTCATTGCACTGTGCTGACATAGGCTTATAGTCTGTGATGGATTGCATGCCTTGCCACAGTCACCTAGAGTCTCTGAGGTCACTGAAGTGGCTCTGGATCTTCTGACCAAATGTCCTATTTGCTGTTTTTACTCCCTTGGTCAGGTTTGCTCTGGCTGATTTAAGGGCATCCTTACCCCCCGACTAAAAGGCAATGTTGCATGCCCTCAGGAGCACATACATTTTGCTTGTGAGCCATAGTTTCTGGTTGGCTTGTGTGGTGATGGTCTTGGTGACTGTCAGATTGCCCATACACTTTGATATGTATCCTACTACTGACTCAGTGTACTCTTTCAGTTTGGTGAGCTGATCTACAATGGCAGCTTCTTTGAATATGTTCCAATCCGTGCATTCAAAACAATCCTGAAGTGCAGACATTGCTCCTCTGGCCAGACTCTTATTTGTTTCCTGGACAGTTTCTCACTGATTGGCAGTGGTCTGTAGGCTGGTGTCAGCATAATGGATAGATGATCCAAATTACCAAGGTACGGGAGGGGCTTTGTCCTAAATGCATGTTTCACATTGGTGTAGAACCCAATCTAGTATGTTGGCACCTCAGGTTGCAGTCTATATGCTGGTAGTAATGTGGCAGAACTGATTTTAGATTAGCCTGGTTAAAGTCACCCGCTATGATATAAACACAATTGGAGCTTTTGTTCTGCATTTCACTGATTGACTGGTAAAGTGTGGCCAGTGTTCATTTGTGTTTGCACTTGTAGAAATATAAACAGCTGAGATGATAAAAGTAAAGAATTCCCTCGGCAGGTAAAAAGTCTGCATTTTACTGTCATGAACTCTACGATCACAGAGCAGTGAGGGAGACTTTCTGGAGCACCAGTTGTTGTTAATGTAGATGCAAACTACACCTCCTCAGGATTTACCACTAAGAGCCTGGTTTGCTCTAAATAAAGAGCGCTGATCCACATAAATAGCACTGTTACTGATACTTGAATTTGGACATGTTTATGCAAGAATAAACACACAACAGTTTCTCACCTCTCTATGGCTGTTTAGGTCTATATCAGATTATTGAAGAGGCATTACAGCGAATGCCTTTTCATCAACATGAAAAGAGTGAACTGTGAACTATGTGAACAGCCAAATCAGCAATTTTTTTCCTAGGGAAAAAAAATCTCTTGGTCATCAGCAAAAAATGTGCCCCTTTCCCCACTGTAGTGCAATTTTGGAGTTGGTATGTTTAGTTAGAGAGGTGTGGGTGGCTTAGCCTCCCCCACTTTGAGATATTTTTAGTAATATTTAATTTCTGGCCGGATCACTGATTTTTTTTCCCTAGGAAAAAATATCGCTAATTCGGCCGTTTGCGTAATTCGTGGTTTGCTCTTTTCGTATCGATGAAGAGGCATTTGCTGTATTGCCTCTTTGATAATATAATATAGACCCAGCTGTTTAGGTCCAGTCTTAGGTGATCCATTTAGTTTTTCCAGAGATCGAACATTTGCTAGCATGATAGATGGGAGTGCTGGCCTGTAAGGGTTTCCTTTCAGCCTGACATTAATACCAGCTGTAGTTCCTCTTTTGCATGGCCTTTCACATCTTTTTCATCGTTGTCTTCTTTTGGGTGTAGTGTATTTTGAATTTGGTCATGTACAGCACTCTGAATAAAGATTAGACACGATTTCTACCTCTGAGTGCTTTAGGCCTCACAGGCCTACAGAAGGCAGCCTAGTAAACCAACTGCATGATAAACCTGTAAACCAAAGATCTAGCAAGGTATTTCTGCCATAAACTAACCTTGGTTCAGTTTTACTTCCTGTTTTCATTGCTTTTGTTGTTTCTGATAATATGTTAGACAGATATTTACACAAATATTATACATGCCTTCTCCAAGCCAGAGCAGCCTGTGCCTCACAGAGTGCTGCCATCTTGAAAAACACATTATGTATAGTGGATTTCAACCCCCCCGTGTTAAATATTAGGGTGAGAAAACACTTTTGAAGATACAAGAATAGTTTTATTTGACATTTGTCTTGCTGTTCTCAACTCCGATTCATCTAATTGGATCTCTAGAACATTGCTTTCAGGATGAGCTCCGTCAGACATTATTCTTTTATGCCTCTAACTTCTTCTAACTATGGTATCATCATCTGTCTACACCATGTCGAACCTTGATTCATTAGTTTTCTGCAAAGTAACACAAGTTGTATCCCAATTTTCTCCCCTTTAATTTTAGCCAGCAAACTTATTCAAGTTAAAGGACTGATAGTAGCCAAAGAATATAACATCTGTTGTAAAACATGTTGTATGAAGCTTTAACTCACTGATCATGTTCTTTGGCTAAATCATACAGAATAAATGTAGTCCCAGATTTTGACTCTAACATCGGTATGTCAATTCCTATTTGTCTTTCCAGCATTAGCAGTGCAGAACTTAATTCCATTGTACTGTGCGGAGGAGATTGATTTGATATGACAGCTCTGTGAGGATCTGGTTGTCCTAATTTCTACTTGCACTGCTCTCCTCAGCTTCACTGTCTGACTAGTGTTAACGACTTCTTACAAAAACAAAATTATTTACAGACTTTCTGAATTCTAATGATATAAACTCCTCAGCTTCACAGTCTGACTAGTGTTAACGACTTCTTACAAAAACAAAATTATTTACAGACTTTCTGAATTCTAATGATATAAACTCCTCAGCTTCACTGTCTGACTAGTGTTAATGACTTCTTACAAAAACAAAATTATTTACAGACTTTCTGAATTCTAATGATATAAACTCCTCAGCTTCACTGTCTGACTAGTGTTAACGACTTCTTACAAAAACAAAATTATTTACAGACTTTCTGAATTCTAATGATATAAACTCCTCAGCTTCACTGTCTGACTAGTGTTAACGACTTCTTACAAAAACAAAATTATTTACAGACTTTCTGAATTCTAATGATATAAACTCCTCAGCTTCACTGTCTGACTAGTGTTAACGACTTCTTACAAAAACAAAATTATTTACAGACTTTCTGAATTCTAATGATATAAACTCCTCAGCTTCACTGCCTGACTAGTGTTAACGACTTCTTACAAAAACAAAATTATTTACAGACTTTCTGAATTCTAATGATATAAACTCCTCAGCTTCACTGTCTGACTAGTGTTAATGACTTCTTACAAAAACAAAATTATTTACAGACTTTCTGAATTCTAATGATATAAACTCCTCAGCTTCACTGTCTGACTAGTGTTAACGACTTCTTACAAAACAAAATTATTTACAGACTTTCTGAATTCTAATGATATAAACTCCTCAGCTTCACTGTCTGACTAGTGTTAACGACTTCTTACAAAAACCAAATTATTTACAGACTTTCTGAATTCTAATGATATAAACTCCTCAGCTTCACTGTCTGACTAGTGTTAACGACTTCTTAGAAAAACAAAATTATTTACAGACTTTCTGAATTCTAATGATATAAACTCCTCAGCTTCACTGTCTGACTAGTGTTAACGACTTCTTACAAAAACAAAAGTATTTACAGACTTTCTGAATTCTAATGATATAAACTCCTCAGCTTCACTGTCTGACTAGTGTTAACGACTTCTTACAAAAACAAAATTATTTACAGACTTTCTGAATTCTAATGATATAAACTCCTCAGCTTCACTGTCTGACTAGTGTTAACGACTTCTTACAAAAACAAAATTATTTACAGACTTTCTGAATTCTAATGATATAAACTCCTCAGCTTCACTGTCTGACTAGTGTTAACGACTTCTTACAAAAACAAAATTATTTACAGACTTTCTGAATTCTAATGATATAAACTCCTCAGCTTCACTGTCTGACTAGTGTTAACGACTTCTTACAAAACAAAATTATTTACAGACTTTCTGAATTCTAATGATATAAACTCCTCAGCTTCACTGTCTGACTAGTGTTAACGACTTCTTACAAAAACAAAATTATTTACAGACTTTCTGAATTCTAATGATATAAACTATAAACCATTGTCTGTGGACAGAACAATAGGAAATACATGTCTTGAGAACAGAGTTTTAAACCTGGCTTTTACATGATTGCAAGTTGTAGTTGTTACGTGTATTATTTCTGTATCACAAGAGTAAAAGTTCACACTTATGAGATAGTTTTGCCTTTAAACTTACAAACATTTGCAGTTATCTTTTGCAAAAGACCTTGTAGTAAGGTTGCTGGTATTAATTGCTCTTTTTTGAGATGATTTATGAACAATATAGAATTGATACTTTGACACAATGTCCTTACTGATATTGGCCACCAAACTGGTATGTTGATTATTGCTTAATCATTCATGACACCTTCATGAATCTCATGTATGTGATTAACACTTCAGCTTAATGTGATGCAAATACAATTCTGCCTTGATAGAGTAATAAATAATCTTGTTCATACCCTTGCATTTGGATTATGTAGGTTTACAGGTAAATGCATACTTATCACTCTGCATATTTTTATATGCCAAATTGATAACTAGAGGTTAGAATCAAATGCTGCACTTTGAATCTGTGAGGTAAAGACCTTAACCTTTATGCCAACTCTTCACCCTGTAAGTTCTACTTTTAATAATATCAATTTTTTGTCCAGTGATTTGGACATCCATCTCAAACATGTTGGATAAAAGTTTAGCTCCCAGTCATTCTGGATAACATGCTTTTCTGGATAACATGCTTTAGCTTTTCTAGACTCCTGGTAGTCATTGGTCTAAAAGTCATTATGCTTTGTATATAGGCAGCAACATCTTCCTTAGTATTGGATAACTGTTAGAACATAGATAATTTTTTGATAGAGTGTCAGCAACAACTATCTCTTTTCCAGACACAGGCAATACCCCAGCATTCAAATGTTTCAGTTTCATTAGCATTCCTTGGGACCTGTGTGATATTTTGTCTAAATTGTAGGAATTAATCAATGGAACCAAAGGTTTGTGGCTAGTATGAAGTTGCTTTTCAATTTTGTGAATCCACCTAGAACTTGTGGAAGTTTAACTTTGGATTGACTATAACTCCCCAACATCTCTGAAACACCTCAACTCCAGCAAAATACATTGAAAAAGTCAGCTTTCCAAACTGTGGTCTCCCCTTAATAGAAATTAAAAATAAAAAAATAAAAGCCATGTAAAACCTCGTTCCCCTTCAACTTTGGGAATCCAGTGGAGCTTGACTATACCTTCCCTTTATCAATGACATATAAAAACTCCATTGAAATACAGTGAAAAAGTCAGCTTTACAATCTTAGTGCTTTCTTCCATCAAATAAATACCACTACTTCCAAAGTCACGCATCTCCATTCTTAATTTCAAAGCATACATTACACTGCATCACGTGTAACATATCTCCACTCTTTCTTACATTATATACATAACACTTTGTCAATAGTGACACATCTCCATGTCTACTTCCATCATATACACAACACCGTATTCATGGTGACAAGTCTTCATGCTTGTATAAAAACAGCCTGTCCATGGTGACGCAACTCCAAGCTTGCCTCCATCATGTACATAATACCATGTTCACAGTGACACAGATCCATGCTTACTTCCATGATATACACAACACTGTATTCATGGTGGCAAGTCTTCATGCTTATCATATAAAACAGCCTGTCCAGGGAGACGCAACTCCAAGCTTGCCTCCATCATGTACATAATACCATTGTTACAGTGACACAGATCCATGCTTACTTCCATCATATAAAAACAGTCTGTCCAGTGAAAAGTATCTCCATGCTTACCTCCATCATATATAAAACATTGAATGTCTAGAATAAAGTATCTCCTTGCTCGCTTTCATCATATATAAAACACTGTCCACAGCGACTCATCATCATGCTTACTTCCATCATATCAAAAGTGACACAACTCCTTGCTTAATTCCATAATATACATAAAACTGTTTCTACAATGACACATCTCTATGCTTATATCCATCACATGCATAACACTGTGTCCACAGAGGCAGACCTCCATGCTTATTTCTATCATGTACATAACAATGTGCCAACAGGAACACATATTTATGCTTACTTGTATTGTATATGTTCAATGTGTCCTTAGTGGCACATCACAATAATTGCATCAATCATACATGTGCAAAATGTCATCAATATCACATCTCCATGCTTTCATACATCACATACATAAAAATGTGTCCACAGTGACACATATCCATGCTTTTTTCAGTCACAAACATAACCCTATGTCCACAAGGAATATATCACTTTTAACTTTTATCATATAAATAACACTGTGTCCACTGTGGCACAACTCTCTGTTTACTTTTATAGTATTCATAATGCTGTGTTCAGAGTGACACACCTCCATGTTTACTTCCATTATACAAATAACACTGTGCCAGCACTGATACATTTCCATGCTTATATCCATCATACATATGCAATGGATGCAGTGACACATCTCCACACTTACTTCCAATACATATGTGTGGTGTACACAGTGACATATCTACCTGCTTACTTCCATTATATACATAACAGTGTGTCCACAGTGACACATTTCCATGCTTATATCCATCATCCATGTGCAATGTGTGCAGTGACACATCTCCATACTTACGTCCAATACGTATTTGTGAAATGTATGCAGTGACATATCTTGCTGCTTACTTCCATTATATACATAACAATGTGTCCACAGTGACACAGTTCCATGCTTATATCCATCATCCATGTGCAATGTGTGCACTGTCACATCTCCATACTTACGTCTAATATGTATGTGTGAACTGTATGCAGTGACATATCTTGCTGCTTACTTCCATTATATACATAACAGTGTGTCCACAGTGACACAGTTCCATGGCTATTTCTGTCATGCACATAAAACTGTGTCTACAGTGACCCATATTCTTGCTTATTTCCATCATGAATGTGTGATGTGTCCATAGTGACACAGGTCAATTCCTGCTTCTATCATACATGTGCAAGATGTCTGCAGGGGCACATCTCCATGCTTACTTCCATCATATACGTAAAAACCTATCCACAGTGATACATCTCTATTCCTACTTCTATCATATGCATAACATTGTGTCTACAGTGACACATCCTCATGACTACTTTCATCATATACATAACACTGTCTCGACAGTGACACATTTCCCTGATTAACTCTTTGCCCACAGTGATAATTCATCATTTAACCTCAGTCATATACATTACATTGTGCACACAGCAACACATCTCCATGCTTCCTTCCCTCATATACATTACTGTGTCCACAATAACATATCTGAATGCTTACTTCTATTATTTACATGCCACTGTGTCCACAGTGATACATCTCAATACTTCCATTATATACATAACTCTGTGTCCCCAGTGGCACATCCCCAAGCTTACTAACATCATGCATGTGCAATGTGTCCACCGTGACACATATCTGTTCTTACCTGCATCATATATATGACAGGGTGTATATTGGATGATCAAACTTTCAAAAGTTCAACTGTCATATGTTCATCACCATTTGATCGAATTTTTGAAAGTTCAAACCTTTCAATGGAGATCTACATATAGCGCAGAATGGGAAGATTTCCCTTTTCTGCACTGTAGTGCAATCTCAGAGTTGGTATACTTAAAGAACAGGGGGTGTGGGGGGTGCAGGGGACTTGCCCCCCTTTTTAAAATGTTCAGGAAGGTTATTTGTGTAGTTTATTTTTTTAATAGATTTTTGAACTTTTAAAAGTTTGATCATATGGTGTCTACCATATGACAGTCGAACTTTTGAAAGTTATTATCTAATATAGACCCATATAACATTACATCCACAGTGATATGTCACGTTGCTTACTTCATTCATAAGCATAACTCTGTGTCTACATGAAACATCAGCATGCTTACTTCCATTGTATAGTTCAGTGCCTGCAGTGACACATCTTGTTTTTACTGCCATCATATGAATAACGCTGTTCCCACTGTTTCACATCTCTGTGAGTACTTTCATCATGCACATAGCATTTTATTTACAGTAATGCAGCTCAGTGCTTAGTTTCATCATAAACAAAACACTGAATCCACAGCCACACATCTGCTTGCTTACATCCATCATGTAAATAATACAATGTCCACAGTGATTTGCCTCTCTACTTACTTCCACAGTGTCACATCTCCATGCTTATTTCCATCATATACATTACATTGAGTCCAGAGCAACAGAACTCCATGATTCCTTTTACCATATACATAATACTGTGTCCACAATGATATAGCTCAATGCTTAATTCCATCATCTGCATACCACTGTGTCCACAGTGGTGCATTTCCACACTTACTTCAATAATATACATACCACTGTATCCATAGTGACACATTCCCATATTTACTAATATCATATATCTGCAATGTGTCCACTATGAGACATCTCCATTCCTACTTCCATCATATGCTTAACACTTTGCCCACAGTGATAAATCTCCATTTTTACCTCAGTCATATACAAAACCTTGTGTACACAGTGACCCATCTCAATATTTACTTCATTCATAAGCATAACATTGTGCCCACATGAAACAGTGACATGCTTACTTCCATTACATAGTTCACATGGTGTTCACAGAGACACATCTTTATTTTGCATCTATCATATACATGACACTGTGTTAACTTTGACACATCTCCATGCTTACTTTGATCAAGCACACAGCACTGTATCAACAGTGACACTCCTCCATTCTTATCTCTGTCATATACATAACACTGTGTATACAGAAGCATATCTACATGTATACTTGCATCATGTGCATAACACTTTGTCTAGTGTCACATCTATATGCTTACTTCCATCAAGTACATAGCACTGTGTCCAGAGTAACAAACCTCCATGCTTACTTCCATCATGTGCAAAGCAATGTGTCCCGAGTGTCAAATCTCTATGCTTAATTCCATTATATTTATGCAAAGTGTCCACTGTGGTGCATCTCCATTCTTACCAGCATCATACACTTAACAGTGTGTAGATAGAGACATATCTACATGCGTACTTGTCACATATTCATAACACTTTGACCAGAGTGACGCATTTCTATTCTTACTTGCATCATATACAGAACACTGTGTCTGGAGTGACATATCAATCCTCCCACTTCCATCATATACATTACACAGTTTGTACAATGACACATCACCTTGCTTAATTCCATCATATGCATTCTGCTGCCAATACAGTGATACATATCCATGGTTATTCCCATCTTATATGTGCAAACTTGCCACAGTGACACTTCTCCATTTTTACTTCCATCATATAAATAACACTGTGTCCACAGTGATACATCTCCATGCTCACCTTTAACATATACATACTGTGTCCACAGTGGCACATCCTCATGCTTGGTTCCATCATAGGCATAACACAGTGTCCACAATGACACGTCCCCAAGCTTACTTCCATCGTATGCATAACATGGTGTCCACAATGATACATCTCCATGCTTATTCCCATTTTATATGTGCAAACTGGCCACAGTGACTCATCTCCATTCTTACTTTCATCATATAAATAACACTGTGTCCACAGTGACATCTCCATGCCCCCTTTCAACATATACATAACACTGTGTTCACAGTGGTACATCTTCATGCTTGCTTCCATCATAGGCATAACACAGTGTCCACAATGACACATCTCCATGCTTACTTCCATCATACGCATAACATGGTGTTCACAATGACACATCTCCATGCTTACTTCCATCATATGCATAACATGGTGTCCACAATGATACATCTCCATGCTTACTTCCATCATATGCATAACATGGTGTCCACAATGATACATCTCCATGCCTACTTCCATCATATTCATAACATGGTGTCCACAGTGACAAATCTACATTCCTACTTCCATCATATAAATAACACTGTGTCCACAGTGACATCTCCATGCTCACTTTCAACATATACATAACACTGTGTCCACAGTGGCACATCTTCATGCTTGCTTCCATCATAGGCATAACACAGTGTCCACAATGACACATCTCCATGCTTACTTCCATCATATGCATAACATGGTGTCCACAATAACACATCTCCATGCTTACTTCCATCATATGCATAACATGGTGTCCACAATGACACATCTCCATGCTTACTTCCATCATATGCATAACATGGTGTCCACAATAACACATCTCCATGCTTACTTCCATCATATGCATAACATGGTGTCCACAATAACACATCTCCATGCTTACTTCCATCATACACACAACATGGTGTCCACAGTGATACATCCCCATGCCTACTTCCATCATACTCATAACATGGTGTCCACAGTGACACATCTTCATTCTTACTTCCATCATATAAATAACACTGTGTCCACAGTGACATCTCCATGCTCCCTTTCAACATATACATAACACTGTGTTCACAGTGGTACATCTTCATGCTTGCTTCCATCATAGGCATAACACAGTGTCCACAATGACACATCTCCATGCTTACTTCCATCATATGCATAACATGGTGTCCACAATGACACATCTCCATGCTTACTTCCATCATATGCATAACATGGTGTTCACAATGATATATCTCCATGCTTACTTCCATCATATGCATAACATGGTGTCCACAGTGACACATCTTCATGCTTACCTCCTTCCTGCAGTAGTAGTGTGTCCACAGTGACACATCTCCATGCTCACTTTCAACATATACATAACACTGTGTCCACAGTGGTACATCTTCATGCTTGCTTCCATCATAGGCATAACACAGTGTCCACAGTGACACATCTCCATGCTTACTTCCATGATATGCATAACATGGTGTCCACAATGCCACATCTCCATGCTTACTTCCATCATTTGCATAACATAGTATTTACAATGACACATCTCCATGCCTACTTCCATTATACGCATAACATGGTGTCCACAGTGACACATCGTCATGCTTACCTCCTTCCTGCAGTAGTAGTGTGTCCACAGTGACACATCTCCATGCTCACTTTCAACATATACATACCACTTTCTCCACAGTGGCACATCTTCATGCTTGCTTCCATTATAGGCATAACACATTGTCCGCAATGACACATCCCCAAGCTTACTTCCATCATATGCATAACATGGTGTCCACAATAACACATCTCCATGCTTACTTCCATCATACGCATAACATGGTGTCCACAATGATACATCTTGATGCTTACTTCCAGCATATGCATAACATGGTGTCCACAGTGATACATCTCCATGCCTACTTCCATCATACACATAACATGATGTCCACAGTGACACATCTTCATTCTTACTTCCATCATATAAATAACACTGTGTCCACAGTGACACATCTACATGCTCCCTTTTAACATATGCATAACACTGTGTTCACAGTGGTACATCTTCATGCTTGCTTCCATCGTAGGCATAACACAGTGTCCACAATGACACATCTTCATGCTTACTTCCATCATATGCATAGCATGGTGTCCACTAAGACACATCTCCATGCTTACTTCCATCATATGCATAACACGGTGTCCACAGTGACTCGTCTCCATGCTTACTTCCATCTTATGCATAACATGGTGTCCACAATGTCACATCTCCATGCTTATTTCCATCATATGCATAACATGGTGTCCATAATGACACATCTCCATGCCTACTTCCATCATGCACATAACACAGTGTCCACAATGATACATCTCCGTGCTTACTTCCATTATATGCATAATTCATCCTCCCTGCAGTAGTAGTGTGCCCACAGTGACATATCTCCATGCTTGTTTCCATCACAGGCATAACACAGTGTCTGCAATGACACATCTCCATGCTTACTTCCCTCATATGCAAAACATGGTGTCCACAATGACACCTCTCCATACTTACTTCCATCATATGCATAACACAGTGTCCACAATGATACATCTCCATGCTTACTTCCATTATATGCATAACATGATGTCCACAATGTCAAATCCCCATGCTTACTTCCATCATATGCATAACATGGTGTCCAGTGACATCATTACCTTACCTCCTTCCTGCAGTAGTAGTGTGTCCACAGTGACACATCTCCATGCTCACTTTCAGCATATACATAACACTATGTCCACAGCCCTACATCTCCATGCTTGCTTCCATCATATGCATAACATGGTGTCCACAATATCACATCTCCATGCTTATTTCCATCATATGAATAACATGGTGTCCATAATGACACATCTCCATGCCTACTTCCATCATATGCATAATGTGGTGTCCACAGTGACACATCTTCATACTTACCTCCTTCCTGCAGTAGTAGTGTGCCCACATTGACACATCTCCATGCTTGTTTCCATCACAGGCATAACACAGTGTCTGCAATGACACATCTCCATGCTTACTTCCCTCATATGCAAAACATGGTGTCCACAATGACACATCTCCATACTTACTTCCATCATATGCATAACACAGTGTCCACAATGATACATCTCCATGCTTACTTCCATTATATGCATAACATGATGTCCACAATGTCAAATCTCCATGCTTACTTCCATCATATGCATAACATGGTGTCCAGTGACACATCTTCATGCTTACCTCCTTCCTGCAGTAGTAGTGTGTCCACAGTGACACATCTCCATGCTCACTTTCAGCATATACATAACACTGTGTCCACAGCACTACATCTTCATGCTTACTTCCATCATACGCATACCATGGTGTCCACAATGACACATCTCCATACTTACTTCCATCATATGTATAACACAGTGTCCACAATGACACATCTCCATGCTTACTTCCATCATAGGCATAACATGGTGTCCACAGTGACACATCTCAATGCTTACTTCCATCATATGCATAACATGGTGTCCACAATTACACAACTCCATGCTTACTTCCATCATACACATAACATGGTGTTCACAATGACACATCTCCATGCTTACTTCCATCATACACATAACATGGTGTCCACAATGACACATGTCCAAGCTTACTTTCATCATTTACATAACATTGTGTACACAGACACATATCTCCAGTTTTACCTCCATAATATAAGTGACATGGTGTCCCCAGTGACATGTCACCATGCTTACTTCCATTATATTTTTAAACAGTGACACATCTTCGTGTTTACTTCCTTTCTATATGCAGTACTGTCTCCACAGTGACACATAGTCACTTCCACCTTTGCTGGTGTTACCTCACCTCATTCAACTTACAACCTCATTTGTGGGCACACACTGTGCTATTAAATTATCTTGTCCTGTATCACAAACTTGGGTAATGGATTCTTTCTTTCTCAGCATAAGGAGATGACAGATACACTGTTTTCATCAGCTTCATTACTTGCTGTGCAGATCAGGTGTGTTTATTAGCCTATGATGCATGTTGCATTTTGTGTTCTGAGGTTCTTTGTCTCTCAGACATACATCCCCTACATGGCTATGACATGCATGTACAGAAAACAAATACTTGCAGTCCATTTCTTTTTGACGTCTATTCTGATTTCAAACACTATGAAGCACTAGTAGCTGATTTCTTACACACACAGCACATAAATCATCCACATGTACACCATGCATCACACATTCACTTACACACAAAAACATACATGCAAACACACGCATGCACAACATACACACACACACACACACACACACACACACACACACACACACACACACACACACACACACACACACACACACACACACACACACACACACACACACACACACACACACAAAATACTAAAGCAGTGTGCCATTAAGTCTGTATATGACTGGTTTGACTGTCATATCGTCATTACCCAAACATGGGGGGTCATCAAGTGGCTACAGGGCTTACAGAGCCATTTGCTTATGAACATTACTGGTGACATTTCAGTTCATGTTTACTTCTATATTAAGTTGTCTTTGCTCTTTTCTTTACTCCATTAATTTTCTTCTACTCCATTATAAATAAAATAATGACAACAGCTGCCAGGTAAATGCTAAGTATTACAAACTTTGCCACAGATGTTTAAAATGTGACAATTTTTCATATAATGCTAGAGGGGATTTGCATTTAGATACAATTAATTTCTAAAGTTTCAAGCATTTAGTCATTATTATCTATCTGGGTTCATCAAGAAATGCCAGATTATGAGAAATTGCCCTCATTAACAACAGCTTCTGTAGTGCAATAGAATTCAAAATACACTGAATTTGCATTTATAAAAGATTTTTTTCAGAAGATTTTCAGCCGTAGTTTAGATTCTAGTGGTACAGTGACACAATGCATACAATAGTAATAGGCATTATATGTTCACATGAGTTATTGACAATATTAAGAAAATGTGCATTAAAATTCCTGCGATTGCGGTATAACATTTTCCAAAACAGCGTTATTCCTTCAACTTCTTTATTGTATTACATTCACTTACAGAGCTTTTCTTGCCTGATTATGATGTCAGTGCAAGCAGATCATGGAAACATATGCAGACTGGAAAGGTCTTAAAATATTTTAATCTTCATTGCCAAGGCATTTGATTATTGTATCAGTCCAGTAATAAAGGAGAATCTTACAGAACCTGCTACCAAGTTGCACCCTTAGACAAAAACAAACATTCATCATGGTGTCCAATATAGAAACAGTATGAGCCACTAAGAGCTTAATATAGAATGTGGCTCAACTATCATGCTGTCTACAACAATGTTACTTATATCTGCTTTGCTTGTAGAATATATTTTATCACTTAAAAATGTGCATTTCAGATAAATGAGAAAGGTAGGATAAAACCATATCAGAAGTGGGTGGAGACAGAATTTAATTAAATAAGGTCAATTATCTTAAAGTATAACAGTGTCTGTCACTATAGCATCATACATCCTAGACTTTTCTTCTTAAGTCTCTCATTCTTTGTTTGCTGAGTAATCAATATAACTAGACCTACATTCTGGCATGACTACTGAAGAGAACAATTTAAGATTCATGGCATGTAATATTTTAACAATCTATTAACTAACTGAGAGATTCAAGATATTTGCCAAATATCAATACAAATTTGCCACAACACTGACTATTGGTCTTTTTCTAGAGACAAAATGGATGTTGCAGAACCAAGTAGGGGTGACCATGAAGTTCATTTCCCAGTAGTTCTGCTGTTGACAGAAGTATGCATTCAAATAACCAGCAAGCTTGCTGAGAAACCTTTAAGGTGACCAACCATACTCTTCACCATCTGGCTTCCTTATGTGTTCTATAGAGAGACATTCAGCCATCATGATAGTTACTTCTTTTTGTTCTTCCACTATCATTTTATTGTTGTAATACTCAAAACCTTCAGCACTCAATTTTGCCAGCTTAATTCATTCTTTTAGGGCTGTTTTTATATCCCTTCTTTTTACAGGTTGTCTGTGTTAGCCTTTATCAACTCTTTCTTTTTGTTTGTCTTCCTAATATCTTCATCCAAAAGACATTCTGTTTCCTCACTTTCCAAAATGTCACCTTGTTAATAATTGCCTCTTCCATCCTGTTTCAGCAGTTTGTGTACATTACTTATTCTTTTTTAAACTCCTAAAGTAGTCCCTATTTAACCCAACACAATAAACATCTGCAATAGAATGTGGTTTCAGCCATTTATTTATTTATTTATATTTATTTCCAGTTTGATGACTGGGGAAGTCCACTGGGCCTAGTGAGCCCATTTTTCAGTGGAGGCCTAGGGAGAAAAGCTCCAACAATAGCATACAATACAATTATAGATAATACAGCAAAATATGGACAGAAAATATACAGTAGAGAAGAAATACAATTACTAATATTTACATATCAAAGAATAGTATTTACAGAATTCTTCTGAGAAAGGCAGTTACCGTTGTTAGATTTTAGAAAATATTATGCCTGATGACCATTTTATAAGAACTAAAAGTAACAATCCAGGAAGAAGTTAATGATTTTAATGAAAGTTATTATGAGAAAGTGGAAAATAAGCTTAGAAATATAAGAATTTAAAGGAAGGATGACTTAGGTTGGAAGGATGTAGGTACATTTATGATTAGAGATTAGAAAGGAGTGAAGTTGGGTCTTAAAGTTTTCCATGTTCAGCAAAGATCTTAGGGAGGGAGAGAGAGAATTCTATTTTCTGGCTAAGGGGAAGGAGTGGAGTAGTTGTCCTGCTGGATTGTTAGGTTTAGAGACAGTGATTAAGTTTTGGTGGGGAGACCTAAGAGTTCTGATGAGTTGGAGATGGATGCATTTTTCTAGGATTTTGGAGATGGGGGAGTTTTAGAGTTAGTGGCAAAATGGAAGTATGCAAT
>NC_056749.1:761231562-761281759 GCF_019279795.1 Protopterus annectens
TGGAAGAGAGGGAGTTGTACACCATACTAATGGGAATATACCAATATTAAATGAATGCCTTGAAGCACAGTTTTCATTTTCGTTTGAACAGAAACAAACACAGCAAACCCTGGAGAGTAAGTTAAATGATTTTGATACCCAGTTGCTTAAATGCAAGAAATTACAACTAGAAAATGCATACTTTAAAGCAGTAGTGTCCAACCCGCGGCCCTTAGAGCTCTTCTATGCGGACTGCGACTTTTACCTGCAGGTTTAGTATATGCATGTGCTTAAACACTTTTTTTCCCATTTGCTTTTTGCACCCGTGACAAATGTTGGTGTGCGCATGTGCTAAAGAACCTTTAGCGGATTGTATTTTTGCTTGTGTTCCCGCCGCTGTGTTATTTTGCGCCGAAGAAGGAACGTGTGTGTGTCTTAGTGCTGAGAGAGTTGTACGGGATACGGATTTGCTATCGTTTGGATTTCTAAGGGACAGCACCTAACTGCAGTAATAGGTAAGTGTGAGTGAGTGAGTGAGTGAGTGAGTGAGTGAGTGAGTGAGTGAGTGAGTGAGTGCATGCATGAAAGCAAAGTGTGTTTGTGCGTGAAAGTAGAAGAAGAGTGTGTGATTGTGTGTGTCTGTTAGCAATTAGGCATCTTTTTGCCTTCACCCTGTGCGTGACCACAATACAGACTAGGTACTTTTCAACTTTGTTGCTTAAGTGAAGGTAAACTTAATTCACATGCTGTAATTTACATGGATAATGTACAACTATATGCATAGAAAGGAAACAGTGGAAGTCAGCAATAAAGATGCATTCTTTAGTTTTCTTAAAACTGGTGCAGTCAACACAGGGCTGCTGCAGACATGTATGTTTGTTCAGTTGTGACAGATTCTGCAACCCCAAAAGACCACCTACTATGTGGCAGAATTATATCAAGATAAAAATGAAGCAGAAGCTTTCATAAGAAGATAAAGTCCTTTTGGTTGAATGGTCACACTCAATTATTTCTTTTGATAATATATCCCTTGAGTCTGACAACCAACTGTCATCAGTTTTTACTGTCCTGTAAAGACCCTTTTAAACCTATCATACATTTGAAAGTTGTGTCCATTTTAACTTCCACACCTTGTATTGTGACACGTTTAAATCAGTCACAACTTTTAATGCAAAAAGTGAAAACCCAAGCTTTCCCTGTAAATGTATTTCACGTGTATGTCTTCATGCTGTATTCCTTGCAAGTACCTTTGTACGTAGTAAGTAATCTCATGTTTTCACCTGTATATCAAAAAGAGAGAGAGAGAGAGAGAGAGACAGAGAGAGATGCGTTTCAACATTCTCCTGCTGTGTTGAACGGATCTTAAAAGTATGTGATGTGTTATATTCTGCAAAAAAATGCAATTATTTTCCTTTCCCATTTGAACATTAAACAATGCCCTTAGATTAGAAAAAGAAAAAAAAAGATCTCACAAGTCATACAAAGCAGTTGTATAAGAACTCTGGACAAAGTTACTCTATATATCTCTGTCATGTATGAATACACACACACACACCAAATGTTATTGTCCCTTACTACTTTCCCTGGCCTTACCTTTTGGTTTGTAAAGCACCTATAAAGAAGTAGCAAGGAGAGACACATTTTAAAATTAGTAGCAAAACGAACAATACATGATTGGATATTTACAAGTTCATTTTACACAACTGCACATGCCGTGCATGTTGTACTCTTCCAATGTGACATTTGACAACAAACTTTTGTCAACATGTCTTTCTTAGACACAGTGATCGCACACTTGCAGCACGCAGCGCTCACAGCTAGTGACCCCTTTTTCTGGTATCCAAGCTGCAGTCAACAAACAATCACAGTTTATAATGTCTGTCGCATTATGTTTAGGAAACATGATGAATTCTGCATCTCTATAGTGGTGCATTAACATATGTTTGCAGTGTGATTCTCACAGAGTGAACTTGATGGATACATTACCCCCAACGTGCGTGCAAAGTCTCACACATATGCCTTTATTTTTAGATTATTAATCGCGTTTAGAAAAAGGAAGAGGTTATTGCAAGATAGCAAAAAACAATTTTGCATTTTGTTAACAAAGTCCATCCTGCATAATCACTGAAGGTGTCATACATGCACAAATGCCTATTTAACGCATGACAATAGTGCAGGGAAAGGAGTAAAGTTATACCACTGAACGCTGAATGTTTTGCATTTTTGGGCACAGCTCTCAGCATTCCCCCTCAAAAATGTTTAACATTATATCTCATTATGTGAAGCTAACTAATAAATTGTTAATCACGTCTCAAAATGTGCATTAAATGGGTAAAATCAGCTAATGGCTTACTTATGTCTTCAGCCTGACGTTCACATGGTGAATGTGTTATTTATACTAACTCCCTTTTCCCATTTGTCACTTCAACAATGACAATCATCTCGAGGCAAGGTTTACACCACTGGATGGCTGGCCCTGCTCATTCCACCTAGTGCCCCTTTTGTAGCTCTTTGGAATGTGGAAGGAAACCAGATCACCTGGTGGAAACCCACACGACCGCAGGGACGACATGCAGAATCCGCACAGAAGGTACTCCAGCCGAGAACCTCTTGTTGTAATGAGACCACTTTAATGGCTATACCTTTCTAAAATCATTTTTAGCTCAATGGGTAACAGCCCCTTTCTATGGAAGTACAAGGAGCATGGGCCTTTTAAAACTCAGAATAAGGAACGTTCCTCATGATGAGGTACACTTGAGTGGTATGTTAGGGTTCTTCTTTCATAGCTACCAAATCATGTAAATAGATTTGTTGAAGGTAACTATTGCAGCAAGTTGAACACTAAAATTATGAGAATAGAACAAACATGGATGTTAATTTATGAAAATCGTTTTAATATCAAAACTGGAAGAGTGAACAGTACAAAAGAAGTCTGCTCAGAAATAAGACCTAAAATAGACCTCAGCAGACAGTAGTCATAGGCTTGTAAACGAGCAAAAAAACTGATGTCTTAAATAGAGGATAGATGCTCAATCCCAGTTCTGTTTGTTTGTATGTCAGTTCTTCATTAAATTTATTGTTTTATTTTAAACAATGAGTGGCTGATACATCTGTGGAATACTATTTGCAGTGTTTCTGTTTACAATTTTTCTGACGAGAAGGAGTGGTGGAAGTAGTCATAGGCTTATTTCCACAATACATGCTTACATGAATAATAACCCTGATTCAAGTATTTCAGCTTCCCACGTCATCTTGTTATAGATAAAATGACAATTGCTAAGTACTCTGGACTGCTTGACAATCTCAAAATAAATAAGAAACCGTAGGCTACTGGTACTGTATCTGCTACCCACTGCTGCCTCACCATTCCACAACTTGTTCACGAAACAGAAAGTGGCAGTGCCATGTAATTAATTTATTTTCTAGTTTAAATTGTAAGTATAACAGCAATTTACTTTGAGTAGTATTTACCACTGATCTGTTTAAAATTTAAAAATAATTTTCCCTTTTTGTAAATGATATTGTAACACCTTAATAGGGGTAAGGGAGATTGAAATCTCTTTTACAAACAATATTATGAAAGAGTCAGTTTGAAGATAATGTTGATCAAAGATACGTTTGCATTAGTAAGCATTAGGCTCCTACACCTGTCACGCTGCTCAATATGGTCCAGTGCTCATATCCATAAAAATATGCATTTGTATGTCCCATTGAGTGTACCCTATTACAAAATAAATATAACTATTTGGGATCCAAAATGATTATGCTCATTTTTTAAAAGTATTTCCGAACAAAATAAAAAAAACAAGTAATGCAACATCATTAAAGAGGCTGTGGGTAGAATATGGTTAGCAGGTTTTAGCACCCTCAAAATGTTGCAGCCTTACATATGATACTGACTGAGGCCAAAGTAAATGATTCACATGACTGTGAAAACTAGGGGTTTGCATATGGGGTGCACAATAAAGAAATCCAGTTCTCTGTCTGTCTATTTCTCTCTCTCTCACACACACACACACACACACACACACACACACACAGCCTTGAGATTTATGAACTACACACATAATGGAAGCAGTGACATAATCATCTTGAAGGCCTGAAGTAGTCAGGTAAACAAAAAGAGCTGAGTGAAGAAAAGAACATAAGCTGTGTAAAAAGTTAAAAAAAGTGTAGGCAAAATTGTTTTGATGATTGCAGGGGTGGCTCGTGCTATAGGACTGCGGGACTGCAGCCCTCCCACCTGTGAAATAAAGTCCCCAGTCCCCGCAGTCCCCGTAGAACTAAAAATGAAAATAATAAAAAATCTCTTGGACTGCACGCATGCATGCTTAGTTCCTGGCTGCTGTGTTAGGCAGACCAGAACACCAAGCACACATGCTCAGACATTCCTGAGCTCCAGACTGCTCAGTCATGCAGTCCGGATAGGGAAGGAAGTAAACTCCTCCCTTCCAACCCAGAGATCTGTGCGGTGACGACCACACAAACCAGACCGTGTCCAGACTGCGAGCGATGCAGTCTGGACCAATAGCAGGAGGCTCCAGCCTCCTCACATCTTGCGGGAGAGTATGCACAGGCTACAGGATCATGCCAGCATGGAGGACAGAGAAGCTGCAGGATGGATTTGTTGCACGCCAGCCCAAGGAGCTGCAGGATCGGATCGCCTGGCCGTGAGACAGGTAGGGGTGTATGATCGGGAGATGTATGTGTGTGTGTGTGTGTATATGTGTGTGTGTGTGTGTGTGTGTGTGTGTGTGTGTGTGTGTGTGTGTGTGTGTGTGTTTGTTTCTTGATCTGTGTGCTTGTGTGTGTCCTGCAGTGAGTTGGTGTTCCATTCAGAATTAGTTCCTCTGTCTTCTTCCAAGAGGAGGCTTTGGCCCAGTTATCACTACATTATAGAGACAAATTTTGGAGGTGAATAACAGTACATAAGTATTTATAGCCTTAAGCTTAATAATTTAACTTTAAAGAAGTTTGAGAATATTATTAGCCAGGAATCAGCTGAAGTTATAATACCATTGTCAGTTTTGTAACTTCACATCATGTTAACTCTGAACTATTACATTTGCACCTAATGGGTTCTGTCAGTAAATAAATAAGCCTTCCACCTCAGAGCCATAATTGTGAACTGAGAGCCACATTGTGAAGGATCACACAGTCAGATACTTCACATGAATTCTGTTCTGAAAGGATTTACAATGAACAATGTAACAGAAAACAGTGTAAGTTAAAAAAATGCAGTTTAACATGTCATGCATACAATTTTCTCTATTTTTTAAATAAAAGAAAACAGAGAACTGTATAGATGTTCTTGTATTTTTTCAGCAGAATGAATGGGTCAGTTAAATTAGGAAAAGCAACTCCAGTTTATGATGCTTTTTAAACTGAACAAAAAATGAAAAAAGTAATAAAATAAATTGCATTAGATACAGGGAGACAAGCACTAAGACAACATTTACTGAACAAATGATAGTTGATTGGAAACTATGTATCCTGCAGTAAAAAGGGTCTGGAAATCTATTGTTTGTTCAGTAATTTTTTTTCATAGTATGTTTTACCTTCATAAGTGTGCTGCAGTGTTTTTTTTTTTTTTTTTTTTCACACACAACTATATTTCCCTTACAACTTAAAAGACTTTTTCGTTAGTGAGCAAAAAATGTGCAAAATATTAGAACCTTAATCTGCTGACCTCAGCTGTCCAACTTTACTTGCTAAATGTGCAGATAGAATATACTGCCATGCAGAAAATTAAACCACCTGCATTTGCTAAAATTGACAGAATAAGCTGCAGATATGGTATGAGTGCTTCTCTTCCTCACACATTTCCAAATTGCATTAAGCAGGCAGGTCAGAAAATAACTGACTACCACCACTAACATTTCCTTGATATGGTAGAGGACAAGTAATTAGAGTATGACATACCACTACAAAGGCTGTGACTTGGTCAGTTAGGTAATCCTTCAACTGTCGCATACATACTAAACCTTTTTCTTCAGTATCTAAAGAATGTAAAAAGTTATACCTGCAAAACTAAGTCTGAATTGACATAGAACGCTTAAATGGTAGATGTCCTTTGCTGGAAATGTATTTAGTAAAAAAAAATACATGCTCAGTACAGCAGCATAATTCGTTAAATGCATCACATTCAAATACTGTGGCATAAGCTACACATCCAGTTTGTTCATCCTTCATTGAAGAGATTATAATAACAATGAATTTACTGGCCCATATTCAATGAAAGTCATGGGGAAGAGTTGCTTGGATAAACAAAATTCCTTGTATTTAATTGCCCTAAAGCTGTTTATTCTAGCAGCTAACTTTGTTCTGACACTTCGTGCATGTAGTTTTTTAAAAATTACACTACATTTCAGACATTTTGTGCTCTTGGTATGGCTGGTGTCATTTCAGTACAACTCTGCACCTTTTTTTCTGCATCTTAAGGGTCATCCTACCTACCACATCTTTTCAGTTATACTAGGAAGTGAGCCACATTGCATGTGAAATGCCCCAATTGCTGTATAAGGGTGGCTAGAGAGAACACATGGTGGTGGGTATAGAATACCTCAGGCTTGAACCCTGCACCTTGGTTGCAGGTGGCAAGAACCTGAATTCCCTACTTACCACCATTTGTAAAAAAATGTGCAGATTTTTGCCTCATATTTGCTCTGTTCTGTTCCTCATAAAATTTGTGGTTTCTGTATTTTTGTTACCTTACACAATCAATCAGTAGTGCAGTGGTGAACTGGTAGCATTGTTGCCTGGCAGCTGCAGGTTCTCTAGTTTGATTCTTGGCTGGGGTGCCTTCTGTGTGGAGGCTGCATGTTTTCTCATCGTACAAAGATATATGTCTCAAATGTTTCTTCCTGGGCCGCTGCTGAAAATTGGCTTTTGTTCCAAGTCAGACTTTCCTGGTTAACAAATGTTAAATAAATAAAATAACAGGCATTTGAATTTCAGACTTCGTATTCTTCAGAAAGTTCATGGTAACACAAAACCTTTTATTCTAGCAATTTTCTAAGTTTATAACATGAGTATTTGAAATTTGTCCCTATTTTTGGGACTGTATTCCCCCATTATTAGCTTCGTCTAGGTTTTTTGTGATAAGGTTGAGAGCTATGGTGAGAACTGAATTCACTGAATATGTTTGGGGGCTGTATTCCCTCATTACTGGCTTTGTTTCAATGTTTTTTGCTAAAGAGTTGAGAGCTATGGTGAGAACTGAATTCACTGAATATGTTTGGGGGCTGTATTCCCCCATTATTGGCTTTGTATAGGTGTTTTGTGCTAAGAGGTTGAAAGCTGTGGTGAGAACTGAATTCACTAAATGGTAGACATTTAAACTTCAGTCTTCTTTTCTTTCAAAAAACAGATGAGTTGGCATAGTGGTATGCTGCTCTGACTGTTTTGCACATGGTCCTGAGTTCAATACTTGGCAGTAAAATGTATGGTAGTAGCACAGCATTTTGTTCTAGCAACTTTCCAACATTATACAAGCAATGTTTAAAATGTGTCCCTGGTTTTTGGGCTTTTGTCCCCCCCCCCCCAATAAATTTTGGCTTTTTCCAGATTTATTGTGCTGGAAATTTCAGAGATACAGCTGAGTGTCAAGTAGATTTTACAAGAATCTGAGAGCTGCAGGGGAACAAAAGTTTAGTGCTGCTTATGCCGAGTCCAATTGTATTGTTAATAGCACACGCGGTAGTGTACTTTTGATGCAGAAGGCTGTGGGTTCTACTCCCACAGTAAGTAGCTGCATTGCTGATACTATGCTATGTTATAAAGGGGGTGGATGCTACAGTGCTTTTTGGTAAAGATACCTAGTAACTATGAACCTGTTATCAGTTTGCCATCCATTCCCTATTGCAATATTACTAGCTTATCATTTTTTTAATGCAACATAGACAAGTTATTCCTCAAGGGCAAAAGGCACTTTATTTGTAGATGAAACAATGAAATATAAAGTTGTTTGCTAGAAGCAACCTCTTCATTAGTTGCAGATTTCTTTAATGTGGAATTATGTAGATGACTTTTACTACTTCAGAGATTGTGCATATTTATTGATACTGGTGGACTGTAGACATTTGAGTAGACTTTTATGATGGAAATGTTCTGAATTGGGCAGTTTTGTCATTATTGATGCATGTATTTTGTTTCATTGTTTGCTGGAAAAATGTTCTGAATTGGGCAGTTTTGTCATTATTGGTGCATGCATTTTGTTTCATTGTTTACTGGAAAAAATGTTCAAAACAATAAATTTAAAACGCCCTCTAACAACTGTACTATATTGTACAAGGAATATAATTTAATACAATTAGGAAGGTGTATCAAAGAGCACGTGTATGTTTCGTGTGCAAGGGGCCTATGATTTGAAAACAGCCCAAAGTTAATCTTTATCTGCCACTGGCAAACTGTGTTTTCTTTGAATGTGGGTTTTAATGCTGTTTCAATGAATGTGAGTTTCAAGGGCAGAGAAGTTTTAATGCTAAGTCTGTTTTCATTGTGAGACTGCATTGCTTTGTTTAGCAGATGTCTTAGTGTTTGTGCTGTAAAATGCAAAATAAAACTTTCAAATGAAGTCCAAATCATCGTAAAAGTAAAGCAGTATGCACATTAGTGTTTATGGTGAATTGGGTGAAATAGCCAAGTAATGGTTCATTGGAATGGCTGCAGGGAGAGGCTCCATTCGACCGTGATTTTGTGAGGGGGAAGGGCAGCAAACTCAAAGACAGCTCCGGCTGAACTATACCTCTCAACTGTCCAGATTTTGACAGACTGAATAGATTTCTGCTTCTTATTTTTGGTTTGTTCCTCATAAAATGTGTGGTTTTCTGGCAAATCATTTAGGAATTAAGTCACTAAATAATGACAGACACTGAGTTTGACTTCATAACCTTCAGAAAAATGCATGCTAAAGCAAGACCTGCTATATTTTATCAACTGTCTCAGTTTCTACAAAAGCAATTTTTAGTACTGTTTATATGTTCCTCCAATATATTTGGCCTTTTCCAGATTTCCTGAATTAACAGGTTGAGAGGTACGTGCAAATAAATTGCTTTATAGAAGTAGGCATATCCAAACCTCTCAACTGTCTCTGATTTTGGCTCAAAATGATGCTCTTCCCCTAATAATCCCTCTGCAAAATGGCAATTTTGGAAGAAAACGTAGAGGGTTTACAATTAATAAATAACTGTAATAATCAGAGTTATAGATTACTTTTATTTCAGAAATGCATGTATATTCTTTTATTTTGTCAGCTGCTCAAATTATCAGTACTAATATTAAAAATGTGTCTCTTCTTTGACAGGTTACTAGCTGTATTGTGTGGCTGTTTTATATTTTTGCATCACATTTTTGGTCCATTTTTCATAAAATTGTGGGTTTATTTTGAACATTAGTGGCAAATCATTAAAGGCTGAAGTTAGAAAATGACAGACATTTGAGTTTCAGATTTCATACCTTTCAGAAAATTCATACTAATGCAAGACCTACTATTCTATTATCTTTCTAAGTTTATAAGAACAGTATTGAAAAATTGTCCTTATTTTTGGGCCTTTGTCCCACTTCTATGTATGGCTTTGTCCAGATGTCTTGCTCTGAGGCTGAGAGGTATGACAAATGTGCCAGGGCCATCACAGTCAGCCAGAGACATTTCAAATTGTGACATACTTGTTGCACCCCACTCCCCCATGTAGTGACTCTGGATGTGTCCAAGCAAGGCAAGGAGCAGTTATGCAGTGTAAATGTGCAGAATATCCCCCATTCAAGGTAGACACAAGTACTACAGTGGCTTTTCATCTGTCCTTGATTTTGCAGAATATTCTGATTTCTGTCATATTCTTATACTGTTGATTTATGCTTATTATTATTCAGAAAGTGCCTGTTGGTCTGTGTTTAAGTAGCAATGCTTTAATGACCATCAGGTAAGCTTGCCTGAGATTGTAAGATGCAAGTAAGCTTTAATAAGCATACTGTTAAAGAACTGGCAACATTGAAAGCCTTTCTGTTTTTGCCATGCAGAGAATACTTACATAACTAGATAACGTATAAGCCTTGGGTATTGAAACGCATATGACAGTATGTGTAATAAAGGACAGGATTGCATTATTTTAAGAAGCTCATTACATTTGTTGGTGACTTGCAGTCATTTTTGCAGGCTTTACCTGTAAACTAAACAGAATGCCAATCTATCATGTGTGGTCCATAACCTGTGCAGTAATACTTTAAGCACTGCATCTTGAGTTTGTTTCTTGTTTGCTTTTCATTTTTTACTTTGATCATGCTTTCCCATGAAACAAGTAGATAGTTGTTCAGGCAGCAGGTCTTTTTTGGATAAGAAACATTTTTACAAGTGGGGGTATCACAGAGATTGCTACTTTCAGCATGTTACTTGGTACTTTAATAAAGCTGAATATAAATTCTAATTAGAACTGCAGTGCAAGGAGAAGTGGTTTGAGTTGAGTGCTGCTTGTTTTTCTTATACTTGATTTTGACTGGCATTTCAGTAATGTATTTAAAAAGTAATTTCTTTTTTCATGCCTCACAACCTTTTTTGTTTCCATCTAAATATTAAGTAAGCTGTCATGCAGCCAATGCATTGAAATATTTTTTTCTTCTACACTTCATTTTGTCGTGATTGCACTCTCATAATGACAGTTTGGCACCCAGGGCAGCGTATTTAATTAAAGTTACAGTTTTTGTGCTTTTGAGCATAGCTCTTCCCCTTTCGGGTTGGCCACACCCCATCCAAATTGACTCTACCCATTCAGCTGTCTCCTCCAGCCCCCCTTTGATTAGAAGTTACCAGCCGCCACTGGATGATTGTAAAGAATGCTGGACCATACACATTACTCAATGTGGCATAGTATATGCACGTTCCATATGCTTCCTGATGTAACCATATCTCAAATCACAAATGCAAAAACAGCTAAACCAGTCCAGATAGCCTCCACCACTCGGTCGTAGCTCACAATAACTCACAAACTAATATCTCAAATCATTCATTTATCTGCAACCTGTATACTACTGTTTTAAGGGGGACAGGTGACCTCTTAACCCCAGCCCTACCCTTTAGTGGCACCAGCCCCTTTGTATTTTAGAAAATGCAGTTCACAGTAAGTATCAAATAAGTACGGAATACCATGATTAAATTATCCTTTTTACTGCATGATTTGATGCAGTTATGCAATTCATGCACCATAAAGTTTCTGATTTACAATGCTGCATATCTGTGGTCAAATTTTCTTAAGCAGCATATTTTCTGCTTTTTGAGGGCAGAAAACAGACAGGAAAAAGCAAGCCACACATAAAAAAAGATTTGCCTCTGTCTGAGCCATGAATGTGATCTTTTCAGAAATAATTTAATTCATTTTCTATGAAAACAGATGATAGTCACTAGAAAGTGGCATGGAGAGTTCTTGTAAAAGAAGGAAAAGGCATTAGTGACCAGCCTCCCACTGCAAACTCATTTATATCATAAGATCAGTGAACCATGGGAAGGGTCCTGCCTATTCTAATGTGTATTGCTGTGATGCCTACTTATAAAGAAGAAGAAAAATATATTGTGAGTGATGAAAGATTATGGAATTTGACTTAGCCTATTAAAAAGACAAGCATGCAAAGTCCTTGCAAAAATGCAGAAAGAGAAAGCAGGGCCTCCCTCCAATGAAGTGTTGCACACATCATAAACACTTCACCTAAACACTGCCCCAAGTATTCCAGCATATATATATAGGTGTGTGCTGAATAAGGATGCAGAAAAAATGTGCTTGTGTGTGTGTGTGTGTCTGTGTGTGGTGTGTCTGTGAAGTAACATTTTAGGGAAGATCTACCCTATCAAATTAACAAAATTAACATAACACAGCCCTAAAGAAACAGAGAAATGACAGAAAAGGGCCAGCCCCGTCCCTTAAACTCACTGCAGTGCCGCTTATGCCACAGTGATCAGTGTCTCTACTAGGTAGTGATGTGCTATGCACTTTGTTTACAAACCTTCCTTAACAAAAAGACGTGATAGCAAAATGAAAATAAACTTGTCAGTCAGTTAGAGGAATTGCCAAATGTGTGGCATCTTATTTTCCATGCAGAAAAGTAGAAGATAATATACCAGAGTCGTCCTATTTTTCCTACCATTTTGCACTATGGGGCACTGTTTGACTATGTTTTCACATTGTCAGCAAGTATGTCTTGGCTGTTTTCTGCAATTTAGTTTTAAGTAGATATTATTTGAGTCAAACCATGGATGCAGTAATCGTGGTAAAAGGGCATTTTTTTCTGTTGCTTCAGATACAAAATTTTGGTTCCTAGGTTTTACCTTCCATACTACCATGTTTGGAAGAACAGACACGACACTGCAAGAAAAGCAGTGCTGTTGACTTTTGTTATAGTTATAGTACTTAAAAACTGGAAAAATGCATGGCACAGGATTGGCCAAGATGTGGGGCTTTATGAAAACAGATTAATGAGGATAGGGAAAGGAATGGAACTCAGAAAGTACGCATATTTTTGGGGGTCTCTTTTTAATTCATGCTGTTAACAACAAGTAATTATTTATCTATTTGATAATGTTGTTATGTGACAATCATTAAAATTAATGTATGGGGAAAATATCTGTTAGCCAGGTTGAGAAATTTAGTATTTAACAATTGTTTAAATAAATTTACACAGGAAATTATAGTATTTTATCTGTGTGTGCTACAATTTTCTTTTATTGACACTGAATGTTCATTTGTTTTTTTGCAATAAACATTGTGCATAAAAATGCACCTGTGTAATAAAACCCAAGGAGATTAAATAATGGATAGTGAGCTACTGGCCACATCCAAAACAGAAAGAGGCCTAGGTATAACTACATTAGTTTTATAAAAGTAGGCAGCCTGTGTAAAAAGACAGTAAGGAAAGTGTGTGAATCCTGGGTACACAGGGTAGAAGCACTGGCAACAGAAAACAAAAATGTATTATTTTTCTGTACATTTGGTCAGGCCATGCTGAGAGAACTAGAGATCTTTTTGGAGATCCCACTTGTGCAAGGCTAGTAACAGAATAAAAGCTTTGCAGGGAACCACAAGTTCTCATCATAAGAATTATAAAGAGTGGGCAAAGATGGTTAACATATTCCCTGGAAGCATGAAAGGAGAGGGGGCATGATGCCAACATTTTGTTCACTCTCAGCTACCCACTTATCTCTTTGAAAATAGCCATGCATCCGCTATCATAACAGCTACCTCTGAGCAAGGTTCAGCCATGCTGCTGAACGTATAAGTGACATATATGCAACACGTTCCTTCAGGCAGAGTCACATTAGTTGTGACTGTTTGAAGATTTAATTTCGTGGTTCTTTTGCCATGCTAATGTGATAGGAAAAATACAAGATATTTGTCTCACAATCAAGAACAGCAACAAAAACTTCCCTTTGCATAATGTATAGGTTTCAAATGCATTGGAAATGAACATTATAGAGCTGAAAGTCTGACTTGCAGATAAAAATAGAAAAAATAATTTGAGTTCAATCTGTGCTCAGGTTTCTGAGCAATTGTCAAAACATCAGCCCGATTATGACCAGTCTGTAACACTATTCCATTATGAATATATTACGGTCACTCAAATATGTTACATCTGGAATTATACATTCAAAAAGTCTAAATTTATTGTGGGTGATCTGCATTTTCTGTTTCTTTGCTATATGTCAATTCTATCCCTTACTTCTGATTGCTTTAGTATCACACTATTACATGATGAAAGGTTATTTGTTTTTCTGTGGTGTGCATTAAAGGATTTATTGCAGATGGTTGAATTCTTGCCTAGAGACTGACAGCCTGATATGAAATAAATGCCAACTGCATTGTGATTCATCAGGGATTCTGTTGCTGTAGTTTGCAAATTTAAATATCACTCATTTTAGAGCAGACTTTCAGATAATATTTATAAGCATATACATATTTAAATAGTGTTAACCTTTGTGCATTGTATAAAAAGGTGACTCATGCAACTAGGGCTCAGAGTGTACATTACTGTGAACACACACATTTTTGTGACTTCATAGAACTTCTTACATCGTAGTTATACCACTTGTATCCAGCCTGTCACATTTATTATAAATAAAGCAGAGACGGGGGCTGTGATTCCATCCATAGCCTATCTTTTAAGAATAGTTATAATTTAGTTGATAGGAAAGTAGAGTGTGAGTTTGGAAATAGTTCATAGGTTCATAGGTTCATACTAGGCTATCTGCCCTAGGGCATTTATAAGCCTAGCCCAAAGTTGTGTGGCTTTCACCACCCCTTAAGTTTGAAGGATACTATGCCCATTATTTTGCCGTGCCTCTGTCTAGCAGTGACACTGAGGTGATCCCTGGGGTAAACCTGCGATCTCCCATCCATTGGTCAAGATTTCTCTTGAACAAAGCCAGCGAGGTGCTCTGCCTCACATGTACCGGGATTTTGTTCCACAGCATAGGGAGACTCTGGGTGATGAATCTGTCCCTCCAGCACGTCCTATTTATAACCGTGTTAAGGTTTGCTTCAGAGTTCCATTTTATTGTCTAGAAATGGTTTCTTTAATGCCGAAATTACAGATGATTGTAATGATACTTAGAAACTTCTCATTAAAAGTGCAATGGAAGGCGCTGTAAAACTGGACTAGTTTTAACAACAGCTGGAAACCACTGCAGCAAAGCGTGAGGTTAGAATATGAGTGAGGAAATCTGGGCAGTAACAAAGGATAACAAGTATGAAAGGGAGAGTTAATGGTGATGCTACTCATGTTTACAGTGTAAGAGGTAAATGAGTTTACTGTTCAGTTAAAGGTAAAGCAGTTTGTAGCTCAGTGTATGTTTAATGCTGACTTTATTGTATGGAATATATCTGGTAATATGGTGAAACATATTTACACGTACTCAACAGAGGGTTAAAGTTTACTTTGAGCACTGCTTTTGATAGACTGTTATATCATTTGAAATGCATAGTTTTAGTACAGTACTCTCTGGCTCAGCATTCCTTCTGGTGGGCAGGAGACACCTGCTGTACATGCTGATGCAGAATGACAGAAGAAAAGCCTTCAGTTTTGTTCCTCACCCACTCATTTGTATCAGCCTTTGAAACAGCATGTGGATAAGCACTTAGGGATATGTCTTAGAAGTAGCCAATATATCAATATTTTAACCATGCCAGGGAATAAAAGTACAATTACGGCTAGTTTTAATTTTTATTTCCTTATTTTTTTAATGTAAATTTGTAGCCACTGTTTTAAAAATTTATAAATATAACTAGGAATAAAGTAGTTAATAGTAGTTACTCCTTTTTTTTTACTTTTCAGCATGGCTTCTGCATCCTGCCAGAACAAAATGGGTATGAAAAGAAAAATAACAGATAAAGGAGAGTCTTTCAGGAAAAATGGACTGACGAGTACTTCTTTGTTGAATCTAACAATAAAGCGCTTTGCTTAATACGCAGAGAAGTGGTATTCATTTTCAAGGACTACAATTTGAAAAGGCATTATACTCAAATGCACCCCAAATTAAGTGAATTGCGAGGAGTGTGCCGTAGACAGAAAATATTAGATTTTTAAAAAAATCTTACGTTCCAACAACAGCTGTTTCGAAAATTAGCTGCTCAGCCGGATTCTCTACTGAAGGCAAGTTATGTTGTAGCAAATTTAATTGCTAAAAAATCCAGGCCATTTGCCGATGGTGAATTTATTAAAGAATGCCTTGAAAGTGTAGCAGACATACTTTGCCCTGAAAAAAAATCAGATTTTTCTAAAATAAGTCTATCATACCAGACGATCGCAAGGCATACTTTGGAATCTCAGTGTGAAACTTTCAAGTTTTACTCCATAGCTTTGGATGACAGCACTGATGTTACAGATAGGTTCATAGGTTCATACTAGGCTATCTGCCCTAGGGCATTTATAAGCCTAGCCAGAGTGTGTGTGGCTTTCGCCACCCCTTGGGATGAGAATACTACGCCCATTTAGGGTTTAGTTTACTGTGCCTCTGTCTAGTAGTGACACAGAGATGACCCCCGGGGTAAACCTACGATCTCCCATCCACAAGTCAAGATTTCTCTTGAAGAGAGCTAGTGAGGGGCTCTGCCTAACGTGGACTGGGATTCTGTTCCAGAGTGTAGGGAGCCTCTGGGTTATGAATCTGTCCCTCCAGCACGTCCTATTTATTTCTGTGTTGAGGTTCAAATCTCTTGCTCTCGTGGCTCTGATGGATTTGAATTTTCTGAGGTGGAGCATGTCCATTAATTCCGGATTGGACATGGCCTTGTACGTCAGGCATAGATCACCTCTGAGTAGGCGGTATGCGACTGAATAGAGCTGGAGTTTCTTCAGCCGGGCAGCATATGACATATGTTTGAGACCCTTTATCCTCTTGGTGAGGAACTTTTGGGGTCTTTCCAACTGCTGCAGGTGTCGGGTAAGATACATCCCAAATGGGGCATTGTACTCAATCATGGGCCTGATAAGTGAAGAGTACAGGGGCACAATGACCTCTCTTGATCTGGATGTGAATCCCTTCATGATAAGTTGGGTAATATAGAAGGTCTTCCTAACCACCTTGGCAATGTGAGTGTCAAATGAGAGGTTACTGTCAACTTGGGTCCCTAGGTCCCTGATTACCTCTTCCGTACTTAATGGATTACCACCTATGTGGTAATTTGTGGGTACTTTGTTTTTCCCAAAGGGTATGACTATACATTTTTTGGCGTTCAGTTTAAGGCCATGGCTCTGGCACCAATTATCCGTTTCTATGAGGCCTCTCTGAAGGATGCTTGTGTCCGCTGGAGTATCAATTATGGCACCCAGTTTGCAGTCATCTGCGAACTTTGTCAGCCACAATCCTCTTATGTTTGCTTGCACCTCGGAAAAATAAATCCCGAATAAGAGGGGTCCCAGGACTGAGCCCTGTGGGACACCGCTTGCAACTGGCTTAGAGTCTGACATGACTCCAGCAATTCTGACCTTGTGGGTTCTGTCCTTGAGCCAGTTTGCAACCCATCTTGTGACATATGGGTTTACATTTAAGCTGGTGAGTCTGTCTATGATGCCCGAGTGGGGTATTGTGTCGAAGGCCTTTGCAAGGTCAAGGTAGGCTGTGTGAACTGCCTTACCCTCATCAATGGCCCTAGTGACTGTTTCAAAAAAGTCAACCAAGTTCAAAAGGCAGGATCTGCCCTTGACAAAGCCAAATTGGGTAGGATCCAATGTCTGTAGGTCCCCAATGTCTTTGTTTATGAGTTCCATAATGATCCTTTCCATAGCTTTACAGACCAGGCTCGTTAAGCTTATGGGGCGGTAATTTCCAGGGTCCGTAGAAGCACCACCTTTGTGGAGTGGGACCACTGTTGCTGTACGCCACTCTTTGGGTACGTATCCTGTAGTAAGGCTAAGATTAAACAGCAGCCTTATGTGCGGATTTAGTTCCTCTTGGAGTTCATGTAGCACGGAGCTCGGGACACCGTCCGGTCCCATTGATGCTGTGTTTTTAGCTTTGGAGAGGGCGGCTCTCACCTGGGCATCTGAGATGTTAGGGAGGCTACACTCTGCTGGGATAGATATTTCTCCTTTTGGGGGGGGGGTGGTGGAGAAATTTGCACTGAACCTGTCTGCCAGAATGTTGGCAATGTCTGTGGGTTGAGTGTATTTTGTGTCATTTTGGACTAACTCTGAGCATATCTGGGAGTTTCCACCCAGGTTTCTAACATAGCTAAAGAAGGCCTTGTGATTGTCTTTTGTGCCTTTTGCGATTTTTCTCTCAAAGTTGGCCTTGAATGATTTTATGCGTGATCGTAGTTTTTTGCTAGTACTGATCAGAGATGCCTTCCCTTTTAGGGATTTTGCTCTGTCATGTAGTAGCTTCCTCCTCCTGTTGTAAAGTTTGTTAATGGCTGGGGTCCACCAGACAGGGCGCCTGCCTTTGGGGGAATGGGTTTGGTTTTATTAGGGATTGCATGATCCATGCATTCTTGAAGGTGCCCGTAGAAGACATTTATAAAGGATTCAGCAGTGTGGGTTGTGGTTTCCACTGGCCCAGGGGCCTTGAAGGATACCACTTCAGTCTTAAGAAGTGTGAAGTCAGCTTTTGAGAAGTTCTTCACTGTGGTCTTTTGTGCAGGGGGTGGAGGAGGGATGTGGATTTCCAGTGAGATTAATTTATGGTCTGATCTCACCAATGAGGGGTATACTTCCGGTGTGGAGCATTTTGTCCCCATGTTTGTGATGATCAGGTCTAGTATATTATCTCCTCTTGTGAGAGTGGTGACTAGTTGTTCTGTCGCATTTGAGTTTATGAATTCTAGGAACCTTTGGGCTAGGGTGTTGGGGCTTGAGTAATGTTCCCAGTCTATGTTTGGGTAGTTGAAGTCTCCCAATATGATGGTATTTGGTGAGACATTCATACTCTCTAGTGTCTTCAGGAAGGCTGAGTGGGGTTCCTGAGTTTGAGAGGGTGGTCTGTAGCATGCTACAACCTGTAGGGCAGTTTTGCCTATGGTTAGTTGCACCTGGATGGTCTCCGATGCTTCGTGCGTTGCCACTAACCTGGAGGTGTGGGTATCTTTGATGAATATGGATACTCCCCCTCCTTTTGTGGTTCGGTCCAAGTTTTGGGGCCGGAAAGCATGATATGACGTAAAACCTGGTAGTGCTGGGGTGCTCTCAGGAGCCTTGAACCAGGTTTCAGTCACTGCACAGACATCGATGTTCTCCATACTGAAGAGGGCTTCGAGAGCGTGCATCTTGAGGTTTAGACTTCTGGCATTGAGCAGCATTACCCTTAGTTTTTTTTCACTTGTGTTTTCTAGGGAGGTTGGTTTGTCTTTTGAGCCTTGCCTAAAAAAGGCACTATGGGGGTGGCAAGAGCCTTGGCCAATATCCAGAAGCCCAGGGGTGACAGGTGCAAGCCATCCCTTGTGAAGCAGCGTGGCTTGTCAAGCATGTCATCCCAAGCAAACAAACGTTGGATCCCTCTAGAATGACACCAGTAATTAAGCCAATTGTTAAAGCTGATCATTTTGTCTTTGTACTGTGGCATCATTCTTGGTGAGGGTAACATGCTGCTCAGGGTCAGGGTCATACCGGCCTGGGCTACATAATCAGAGAACTCCTCTATGTCTCTTTTCATATAGTCCAGGGAGGTACGTCTCAGGTCATTCACACCAGCATGGACAATGACTGAGTCATATTTGTACTTGCTTTGGAGTGAAGTGAGTGCTTGTGTTATGTGGTGGATTCTAGTGCCTGACAGGCAGCTTACTGTAACCTTTTCCTTGTTCAGTCTGGTGAGCGGGACGTCATTGTGTCTGACTATGGAGTCACCTATTACAAGTGTATCTGAATAGGAATGACCTTTGCTTCTGGATACTGTTTGGACAGTTTATTCTATTTCCATATAAATGTAACTGTCACTATTTGTGCTTTTTGATGGTTTTATATGGACTTAGTTGCAAGCACTGTTTAGTATATGTTACTTCCACTCTTTCTTAATGGAAGCTGAGCCATTTTTGCATAGAGGTGGAGGCTTTCATAGTGGTATATGCACACTTAAGCAGTAATGCACAACTGTGTGTGGGTATATCAGGATTTACCCATGGTTGGTGAGGTTTGATCACAAGGGAAAAGCCCAATTGATTAAACAAAGCCATCAATGAGTAAATCCTGAAAAACCCACAAACAGGAATGTATTATTGCTTTTAAACAATTACATTATTTAAGAAATAATTTGCTTACCTTTCTTAAATAATGTATTTGTATAAGGGTATTTCAGTCTTCTTCCATGTTTTCTTCCCTATATATACTGGACATGCATATGGAACTTACGTTCCCATGCTTGTACAATACATTAGTGCAGGAGAATCAATGGAGAAAATACAATCTCCATTGCTGTTTTTTTTAACTATTAAAAATAGAAATTTATGAGGGATGCAGCAAATATATAAGGAAATTAGGAAGGTTTCTGTTTGCTTATTTTTGCAGAACAAACCTGATTTTTCTTATATTTTACTCTGTTCCACAGCATATGCCAATAGAAAGTCTGGGCCCGCAATGGTACTTCAGCGGCCAGACTTTTTTCTGTTGGTATATGCTTGATTTACAATGGGCATACTGGTTGGGCTGTCCAATTAGCATACCCATTTTTGACTAGTAATTAGCATTTATTGTATAATACCTGTTATACACCCTTGACATATTCCAGTGGAATCTTTTTTATCTATCTCATTAAATATCAGCAGTTATGACTCTCTGCATTTTAACCTTAAATTATAACTTTATGATCCACTGGGACTGGAAATATATTGGCAGGTCTGGCTCATTTGTTTTTACCAATCATTTGTTACATATTAATGCTTTCTATGTAACAGGCATATTGTCTCTCTTATTATGTATGGTTGGTTTTGCTGTTATTTTTTCATCTAGTAATTATTAACTTATATTTAGGGCACTGAATACAAGGTTGTTAAGTGTTTTTACTTTTGTTTAACTATAGGCATTGATTTATGTACATAGTTGTGAGCCTTAGCACATTTGAAACTTGTTTTAAATGCTATTTTCTTTCCTTTCCTGTTACATCTTTCTATAGGAGCAATGCTGTAATATTCAGTAGTTACTGGCATGTCTGATAGTGTTATTGTTAGGTATAGTGTTAGTTGATCTGTAATGACTTTAATAATATGCAATTTCTTCTTTTGTGAGTGTTTGTATATTTTTACACAAAGCTGTTCTAATTGATTACTCCAGGCTTCCTTTTTAATTTCTGCTCCTTTAAAGTGGAAGTTAGACGTAGGCCCAGTAGTCAGCTAAGAGGAGTATGTATTAGGTTCATAGGTTCATACTAGGCTATCTGCCCTGGGGCAATTATAAGCATAGCCCAATTTTGTTTGGCTTACACCACCCCTTGATTTGAGTATACTTTGCCCTTTTTAAGGTTTAGTTTGCTGTGCCTCTGTCTAATAGTGACACAGAAGTAATCCCCGGGACAAACCTACGATTCCCCATCCACTAATCAAGATTCTTCTTGAAGAGATTCAGTGAGGTGCTCTGCCTAACATGAATTGGAATTCTATTCCAGAGCGAAGGGAGCCTCTGGGTTATGAATCTGTCCCTCCAGCAAGTTCTATTTATTTCAGTGTGTGTGGCTCTAAAGGATTTAGATTTACTGAGGTAGAGCATGTCCATTAATTCTGGATTGGACATATCTTTATATGTCAGGCATAGATCGCCTCGAAGTAAGCGGTATGCAACTGAGTAGAGCTGGAGTTTTTTTAACCGAGCAGCATATGGCATCTGTTTGAGTCCCTTGATCCTCTTGGTGAGGTACTTTTGGGGTCTTTCTAATTGCTGCAGGTGTCGGGTAAGGTACATCCCAAAAGGGGCATTGTATTCTATGATGGGCCTGATGAGGGATGAATAAAGGGGCACGATTACCTCTCTTGATCTAGAGGTGAATCCTTTCATGATGAGGTGGGCTATGTAAAAGGTCTTTCTAATCACTTTGGCAATGTGATTGTCAAAGGAGAGATTGCTATCAACTTGGGTCCCCAGATCCCTAATTTCTTTCTCTGTACTTAATGGGTTATCGCCTATGTGGTAATTTGTGGGCACATTGTTTTTGCCAAAGGGTATGACTATACACTTTTTGCCATTTAGCTTTAGACCATGGCTCTGGCACCAGTTATCCGTCTCTGTGAGACCTTTTTGAAGGATGTTTGTGTCAGCTGGAGAGTTTATTATGGCGCCTAGTTTGCAGTCGTCTGCGAACTTGGTGGGCCATAGTCCTCCCACGTTGGCCTGTACCTCGGAAAAGTATATACCAAACAAGAGCGGTCCCAGGACAGAACCTTGTGGGATGCCACTTGTGACCGGTTTCGAGTCTGACATGGCTCCAGCAACTCTCACTCTGTGGGTTCTGTCTTTGAGCCAGTTTGTGACCCATCTTGTGACATAGGGGTTTATATTTAAGCTGGATAGCTTATCTATGATGCCCGAGTGGGGTATTGTGTCAAATGCCTTTGCTAGGTCCAGATAGGCTGTGTGGACTATCTTCCCTTCATCTATGGCTTTGGTGACTGTTTCAAAGAAGTCAATCAGGTTCAAAAGGCAGGATCTGCCCTTGACGAAGCCGAACTGGGTAGGATCTAGTGTCTGTAGGTCCCCAATGTCTTTGTTTATAAGCTCCATGATGATTCTCTGCATAACCTTGCAGACTAAGCTAGTCAGGCTTATGGGGCGATAGTTTCCAGGGTCCGTAGAGGCTCCACCTTTGTGGAGTGGGACCACTGTTGCTGTACGCCATTCTGTGGGCACATATCCTGTAGTGAGGCTGAGATTGTACAGCTGTTTTATTTGAGGGATTAGTTCTCCTTGGAGTTCATGTAGGACGCAACCCGGGATGCCATCTGGTCCCATGGAAGCAGTGTTTTTTGCTTTGGAGAGGGCAGCCTTCACCTGAGCATCAGAGATGTTTGGGAGGCAGCCCTCTGCCGGGATAGATACTTGCTCTTTTTTTGGGGGGGGAGGGGGTTGAGAAGTTTGCACTGAACCTGTCTGCCAGGATATTGGCGATGTCTGTGGGTTCACTGTATTTTTTGTCGTTTAGAATCAACTCAGAACAAGTCTGGGAGTTGCATCCCAGGTTCCTAACATAACTGAAAAAAGCCTTATGATTGTCTTTAGTGTCCTGAGCAATTTTTCTCTAGAAGCTGGTCTTGGAGGATTTTATAAGGGATCGTAATTTTTTGCTAGTACTGATCAGAGATGCCTTCCCTATTAGGGATTTTGCTCTATCATGTAGTATCTTCCTCCTTCTGTTGTACAGTTTATTTATGGCTGGGGTCCACCAGACTGGACGCCTGCCTGTGGATGTTTGGGTTTTGGTTTTGTTTGGAATAGCATGATCCATGCATTCCTGGAGATGTCCATAGAATGCGTTTATATAGGATTCTGCAGTTTGGGCCGTAGTTTCCACTGGCTCTGGGGCCTTGAAGGATTCCACTTCGGTTTTGAGAAGTGAGAAGTTTGCTTTTGAGAAGTTTTCCACTGTGGTTTTCTGGGCTGGGGGTGGGGTCGGGATGTGGACATCCAGTGAATCCATTTCCTTCATAATGTCCCTCTTTTCACTTTATGTAATTAAATACTTTACAGATTATAGCCTTAGTTAATATCTTTATTATTAATTCTAGACTCAACTATATAAACATAGTAACATTTTCATTCATGCCTTTCTAGGAATGTTTTACTTCTGACTAATGGTCTGTTCCTTCTGTCAAATGAATAGATTTTTGAATCCTGAAATGTGAAAGGGTTACAACCGCCTAACAAAAGAAAACTATCTTTTTTCTTTTTTTAAGTCTCAAGCTCATTGTATTTTCATGCAAAAAACTCATTGACACTAAACCAAGAGATGGTATTAACAAGAATTGGTTACTATTTAAAGTGTCTGGGGGGATTCTGGAAAATGTGCCAGCATTGCAGTTTTAATCCAGAATTAATTTTAAGGTATAATTGTTGATGCCAAGGCCAATCTTGTGGCTATTGGTGTTTAATTAGTTGTCAGACCACCTTTCTGGACAAACCAATTTTGTTGTTTAACTTGTATGTAACCTGTGCATCTCAAATATAATTTAGCCAAATACATAGTTTACTTAAATCCTTTAAAGATCATTATTATATTGGTGGTGACCAGAATGCAGTCATGGACCTTTGTAACAATAGTATCGGTAAATATAATGTTTGTTATATAAATTTCTCTTTAGCCATTTTGGATTAATGAACTGATTTCAATCAGGTATATTCTATAGTAGATAGTAAAGATACTAATAACATAAATTCACCTACTTTTCACCATGCTTCAGTTCCTGGTCAAGAACTGACTTTATTTTAAAAATCAGACAAACTCATTAAAGCTGCTATAGATCATATTACAGACCCCAGATATTTCTCAGATCATTCCAAAGTCTCCTTAATTCTTAATTTTTGCAGTCAAAGTTTTTGTGCAGACTTATTTGGATACTTAACCCTGGTCTCCATGAAAAGGAAAAGTGAAAGAGGAAATCATTCATTTACTTGATGATGTATTCAATAATCTGACAAATTCTGATATTAAACCATTTCTTCAGTGGGCAGCTTCAAAGGAACAGATTAGAGGTCTACTAATAAATGAAGTATATTATTACAAAAAAAACTATATAGTTAAAATCTAGAGAATATTAAAATGAAATTACTAATCAGTCAGCCTAACTGTGTCAGTAGCACAGCAGTTAGCATACTTGTTTTTAGTGCAGAAGCCTGTGGGTTCTTTTCCTACACCAGATATGTCAATTTCTGACACTGCAATACAGCATAAGGGGTGCTGCATTCTGCAGTGTGCTGTCCTTCAGATGAGATGTTAATCCAAGTCCCCATCTGCTTGAGTTGGTGGTAGCTCAGGTGGATGTAAAAGATTCCATGGCACCTATCAAAAAAAGTAGGGTTCCTTTATTTATATACAAAAAAATAACTCTCTTATTTACAACTTATTCACAAATATTTACAAATGTACACATATATAGATATACAAATATGTTTACACATATACACAATTTTCCTTGCAATCATACTAAATGTTCATCCATATGAGACCCCCACTTCTTTTTCTTTAACCAGCTGATTTTACTTAATATTGTTGCTAAACTCCATTTACCATTAAACATAATTTCATTTACTCTTTCATTCCATATAACCCATATGACATAAAATAACTTTTTATCTATTCTTTTAACATATTCTTTCCTTCTATTCTTATAATATCCATATGTAATAATATCCATGTTTATTTTATCCACTTCTTTTATTTCTTTCAAAAAAATCTGCTTTACATAGCTTTTTTACTCTTTTACATTTCAAAACACACGTTCATTAGTTTCTTCTTGACAATGTAAGCATATTCTATTACTTTTCTTTTTATAGGGCATATATTCTTTCACTGGTAATTTATTTATTACCAGTCTCCACAAAAAATCTTGACATTTTATTTTTTGATGATTACATCTTATTTTTATAGCTTTAATTTTTTTCATCTGTTAGATTTTCCTACAGATTTAGATAGTAATGTTTTATCATGACATTTTTATGCCATACTTTTCTTTTTCTTTTTCTGTATCATCAATTTTTATTTTCCCCAATATGTTTTTCCTTGGTTATGTTTTATTTCTTCATTTATATACTCTTTTTCTTCTTTATTCTTTTTACCATCCCCCAAATTTATTATACTTATATTTATATAATTTTACTAGTAATCTCTCATCTTTTTCATTTATCCACTTTAACATTTTGTATACATTTAATGAAGCAGCATATATCACTGGGTAAATTAACCCTAACCCTTCTTCCTCTTGATTTACATAAAAAATCCCTCTTTTTACTGATTTTAATCTAGAAATCCATATAAATGAAAATTTATCTGCAACATTTCCTTTTCAACTACTGTTGGCAACATAAATACATCACTAATTATGCTATTTTCCCATCAGTATTTATAATTACTTCTTTTATACAAATTTTGTTCTTGTAATTATTATAATATCATCTGCATACATTAACAGAACTGGAATTCTTAACCTTTCAGGTATTAAATAACCTGCCACCTTCATTTTGTAATTTATTTCACATACTATCACATCCATAACTAATGGAAAGAGCATACAAATCATTGCCCCCCCCCGACTTACACCACTCTTCATATGTACGTCTTGGCTTAACCAGGCATTTACAAGTATTTTTACTTTATTATTACTACATACACAAAATTTCTCACTTATATTATATTCTTTCATTATTCCCCATAAGATTTCATGTTCAGTTTTATCAAATGCCTTATTAAGGTTTCCTATCACAATTTTCAATTTTTTCTTTTTTTTTATTCATAACATCCACAGTTTCACTAACTATAATTAATAATTCTTGACAGTCCTTTCCCTTTGTACTATATATATATATATATATATATATATATATATATATATATATATATATTGCCTTCCATAATATTTTCTATTTTAGTTTCAAATCTACAATCATTATTCAATACTGTAGATCTCCATTTTGTTATTGTCTATCTTCCATATGAATTTAAGTATTCCACTGCATAATTCTTTATACATAAAACCTTCATTTAACAATTCATTCAAAATCTTAAATTATTTTGCCAGTCCCTTACATTTTTATACTTTTCATACCCTATTCCATCTAGTCCTGCAGCCACATCTATATTTACTTGTTCTAATACTTTATCTAGCTCATATAAAGAAATGTCCTTTTCCAACTCCTTATTCTCTTTTTCTATTAACTTTTTACTTTCCATGGTTTTTCACTACCTTTTTTTGCTTTAAACATTTTTGTACATATCATACTACACTATTCATAAACTTTTCCTGAGTTCTTTCTGTTTCTCCTTTTACATTTTTTCTTGCTCTCATTATACTACCATCTTGCTTTATTAATCTGCTTAAGTCAATAATTCTCTTTTTCCTTGTGAAATTATTTTTGTTTATTTAACAGTTCTTGCAGTTTTTCTTGATTTCATTCATATAATTATTTTTCTTTGTCAAAGTACATTCTGTCATTATGTTCTAAATCTTCCAATGCATCATTACATGCTTTTTTGTTTTTCTTTCTCCACTTTTTTCACATATTGCCATTGTGAAAAAAAAATCATGTTTTTCCTTTAATATCATTCACCATTCAGACCAATTTTTATAAAATGTTTTCACAGTAATATTATCTTTCCATAACTGTATTACTAATGTATTTCCTTCTTCATTTTATGATTTCTTGTTTCTCATTTATATGCCATAGCCTATTTTTATATATTCCTTGCTTTTCTTTATTCTTTGCAATATTGTAAGATCATCAGAAAATCATGTTTCAACTACCTTCCCCTCTCCTGCAATTAAACCTTCTGAAACTATAAAATAATCTATTTCACTTCTATGCATACCCCTTTTGCAAGTCTGTAAATTTTTGTTACTAAATTTTAACTTAATATGAGTGGCAGGTTAGGTTGAATGCCTGCTTTCCACCTGGGTTGAATGATAGAGTTGATTTTGTAACCTTCCTAAAAAGGAAAAGGTTACATCATTAATTATGCAGTTGTGTATTTTAAGTTGCTATTAAAAGCATAGAAGTTTTTAGTCACATTATTCAGTCTGAAGTCCAGTGTGGATGAAAGCCCTTACTGTTTGATGTGGAAATCTTGGTATTAAAAGAGAATTTCTCACTTTGGCTTATTTCGCTGGTTTTGTTATTTCTATTTTTATTTTCTGGTATTTTGTGTGTTTTTTGGACAAATTTTAACTTAGCACATCTTACAATGTCTAACATTTTTCTTTTATCATTCCTTTTTTTTACACTTGCCTGTTAAATCACAGTTAAAGTATCCTGTTATTATAATAGTCATATTTATCACTAAGTAGTTTAAAATCTGATTAAATAAGCTTTCCCTTTCTTTACAATTAGTATAAGCATTTCATGTTTTAATTCTGTATATTTGTTCTTGCCATCCTAGCAGCAGAGAACTGAGAAAAGTGACTACTTTCCTGATTTAAGTATTTTTTGCTGTTTTTTTACCTAAAATACCTTCTCTTGCTTACTTTGAACAAGCTTAAACTGTTTTTTTAACTGTTTGTTGCATTATATATTATCTGCACTTAAAGTTTCATTTAATCAAAAATTGGTCAAAAGTTGTTTGTTTGTTTGTTAAATTTAACTGTTGAGGCTGCCCACAAAAGTGTGCTAGCCTGTGTAACTGATTTATTACTGTTTCCTGCATTTCTGTGTGCTTTCTATCTCAAAAAAAAAAAAAAAAAAAAAAAAAAAAATCCTTGTTTTCCCGCCTCTCCTCGACTAGTTTAGACCAGTATACAGGCTTTGCTGTATTCTGGGCTGTGGTGTAGTTCCTGTGTTGTCCATTGCCTTACTTGGATAGAAGGAAGTTTCTTTGCTCACCAGTGGGAGTGGGGAGCCTTGAGCAGCCTATCTGTCCCTGAAGGAGTAGCCTCAGCACAAGATCTTGTAGTAATTGGTTGTTTTGGACCATTTCTAGCTCTTTTGAAGTTCCCTGTTTAAAATCCGCCTCTGAGCGTTTTTTTCTGACTATACTACTCAGAAACAGCTCCTCGTGGTCCTGCAGAGTGGTCCTAGCAGCAGAGAACTGAGAAAAGTGACTACTTTCCTGATTTAAGTATTTGTTGCTGTTTATTACCTGAAATACCTTCTCTTGCTTACTTTGAACAAGCTTAAACTGTTTTTTTAACTGTTTCTTGCATTATATATTATCTGCACTTAAAGTTTCATTTAGTCGAAAATTGGTCGAAAGTTGTTTGTTTGTTTGTTAAATTTAACTGTTGAGGCTGCCCACTAAAGTGTGCTAGCCTGTGTAACTGATTTATTACTGTTTCCTGCATTTCTGTGTGCTTTCTATCTCAAAAACAAAAAAAAAAACCCCAAAAAAATCCTTGATGTTCTTCATCTCACATTGCTGCAGTCCTTACACTTGGGTAGTCCGCTGTCCTCGGTCGGCCCGAATATCAAAGTATAAGGCTGACGTCGGTCAAGGCGCATTTGACTGACATCAGGACGCCAGGGTACAAATGCGCATGACCGACGCCATATCCTCAGTCTTTTGCCGCATGGTCCGATGCAGAAGCAGCATTGCAAGTGCCGGTTGGCGTTCTGAGATTTTTCGATTTCGAAGTTTCAGACCGAGTTCAAAGTTGGCTAAGTACCCGCTAGAATATTTTAGTTTTTCTTGCCTCAGTGATTTACCGGATGTCAGAAAAAGTCAATAATTGCATTTCTTGTGGGAAACAGATACTGCATAGAGATTATCATACTTTGTGTATTCCTTGCTTAGGGCCTGAGCACGACGTTGTTGGCTGTCGCTCTTGTGCTAGATTTAATAAACGCACTATAAAGAGAAGGTTGGATTGTGCAAGGTTAGTCTTTGGGAAGCGGTGTAATTATAAAATGCCGTCGGATGCCCCGACGCCTGCTTCTTCGAAGAAGCGCAAGGACAAGGCAGTTAAGTTTAGGCTAGAAGAACCGCCTGTACCGGACGCCGGTTCTTTAGAGGTGTCGGTGGAGCCGGTGGCTCCCGAGGTTTCTTTGTGTTCCCAGGGTGAGACCTTATTATTGCAAGATGTGGCCTCTCAGGAGGCAAGTCAGGCTGAGGGGCTTCTCAGGTTACTATACTCCCCTCCCTTCCTAGGGTGGCTAGGCCCTCTCCTTCTGTTTCAAAGGCTTCTCCCAGGGGCAGGCCAGGTTTGGCTTCAGTTGGTGTTACCCCTAGCTCTTCAGGTACTGTGCCCAAGAAGCATATGCTTAAAATGGCAGAAGATTTGATTACTTTAATTAGGGGTTCTATGCCCCCTCCTGATAAGAGACCTAGGTTGGAGCCTGAGCTGGGGGTTTTGAGCAGGCTTCGATGTTTCAGAGTCTTCGGCTGAAGACTTGCAGGAGTACTCTCCTTATTCTGATTCTGATGTGGATGATTCTACTCCTTCTGCTTCTCCTCCTGAGGATTTTTCCTTTCAGAAACTCTTCATTCCATGAGGGAGCATTTTAAGTGGGAAGGTCAGGACTTCTGATTCCAGGAAAAGGCTTAGGGAATTTTTGTTTTTACCCCAGCATAGGCCTTTGGCTATACCTCCTGTTTTGGATGTAGTAGAAGATGTTTTACAGAGGCTTCTCTTAATCCTGATTCTTTGCCTCCTGCTCCTGTTAAGCCGGATAGGTATTACAGGGTGCCTGAAGCTCATAAGTATCTTTTTAAGAGTCCTAGGGCTGACCCAGAAACTGTTAGTCAGGGGCCTAAAGGTGTTAAGGCTTCTGTTGTTAAGAATCCGGTTCCTGCAGACAAAGAGGCTAGGGCCTTGGATAGATGGGGAAAGAAAGTTTATACTTCTTCCACTCTTGCTATGAGGGCTTTGAATTGCCAGTTTCACATGTTGAAATACCAGAACTATCTCCTTTCACAATTAAAGTCTAAGGTTGATGCTCTGGCAGTAGGTATTGATTGTAAAGAGTTGCAAGATTTAGTGCATGTTTCTGAACAGGTGGGTAAGCATTCTTTGCAATGTGGTTTTGATGCTGTACAGGCCTCGTCTAGGGTGGCTGCCACTGGGTCAGTTCTTCAGGCACGCCTGGCTAAGGGATCAAAATTTGTCTGAACATGTTAAAACAAGGATTTTAGATGCTCCTTTACAATCTGATGTGTTGTTTGGTCCTCCTGTTGAGTCAGTTTTAAAGAAAATGGAAGACAAGGCTAAGTCTATGCAGACTGTTAAAGATTTTTTGCAGGTCCAGCCTCCAAAGTTTAGTAGAAATTGGCCTACTAAGGGGTGGACGTATCCTTCTTATGATTCCCAGTCTAGGGGTAGATCTAGACGTGGTAGGGGCAGAGCTCAGGGCTCTTTCAGGCCTAGAACAGGGAGTTCTCCTGCACAGTCTTCGGGTGAGGGCAGGGGTCAGTCCTTTCGTAAACAGACCCAATGACCTACCTTTCAGCTGCCAGAGCCTTCTCGTTTGGCAGCACCTTTGGGAGGAAGGTTGGCACTTTTCAAAGAAAATTGGAGTTTAATTACCCAAGACAGATGGGTATTGGATATCATACACCACGGTTACAGGTTTTATTTCCATACCTTGCCTCCTTTCAAAGGCATGCCAGACATTCCTCCTCAACAAAGAATAGAGGCTCACAAGCAAATTTCTCTGTTACTTCAAATAGGGGCCATACAGCCAGTCCCTCTGCCAGAAGTGGGCCTAGGATTTTATTCTCGCCTGTTCCTAGTACCAAAGAAGGGGAACACGTGGAGACCAATTTTGGATTTATCTACCCTCAACACTTATCTGGACATTCCCAAGTTCAAAATTTTGACGTTACAGCAGCTTTTACCTCTGCTGGGCAAAGATCATTGGATGGTAACTTTGGATCTCAAGGAGGCTTACCTTCATGTTCCTATCAGACTAAGTTGCAGGAAGTATCTGCGTTTTCGAGCTGGGACTTCTCACTATCAGTTCTCTGCATTGCCCTTTGGCTTATCTACTGCACCCAGAGTATTCACGAAAGTTCTGGCTCCAGTGATAGCTTTCTTCAGGCTAAAAGGAATACAGATCTATCCTTATTTGGACGACTGCCTGATTCTGGCTCAAGGAAGGAAGAGCTTCTTCATCATTTGGAATATGTGATAGCAGTGCTAAGATGCCTGGGGTATTCTGTGAACGAAATAAAGTCCAGTCTAGTACCCTCTCAGGACATGTGCTTTCTGGGTGTGAGACTGAATACAGCATCCCAGATGGCCTTTTTACTACCGGACAAACAAATGAGTCTATCCCTTTACTTCCATCAACTATCTCATCAGTCCGGCTGACTGCAAGGACAGTCCTTCAAGCCTTAGGGTTCATGGCATCTTGTATTCTGGTGCTTCCCAATGCCAAACTGCATATGAGGAAGCTGCAATGGTATCTCAAAAATGTATGGACACAGCACTGCCAGGATCTAGACACTGTCATTCAAATAATACCTTGCATTCAAAAGGAATTTTTGTGGTGGGCTCAGGAATGTCACCTAAACAAGGGACTCTCTGTGACCCGCCAGAGGCGAGTCAGATTTTAACGACAGATGCCTCAGACAAAGCTTGGGGAGCTCATCTAAATGGAAAGTGGATACAAGACAAGTGGCCTGCCAGACTACAACATCTACATATCAACCTAAAGGAGATGTTAGCAGTCCAGTTTGCATTGATAGCTTTCAAGAATTTACTTCTTCCAGGGCAGGTGTTGATTCTAACAGACAACACAACTGTCATGTGGTACATCAACAAGCAAGGGGAACGATTCTTATCCTCTATGCAGGCAAGCAATGATTTTGTGGGAGACTGCTCTCAGTTTACAGCTCAATCTTCAGGCAAGGTTTCTGCCAGGAGCACAGAACTCCTTAGCAGATGTGTTGAGCAGACGAATTATGGATCCCCACGAGTGGAAATTGGATCCTCATGTATTTCAGAAATTGACAGTGTCATGGGGAACTCCAGACATAGATCTGTTCGCTTCTCCACTAAACCATCAGCTGCCAAAGTTTTGCACAAAAGGTTTCATCCCACAGCTTGGAGTGGATGCTCTTTCTTTCAATTGGAGCAATCTTCATGTGTATGCCTTTCCTCCTCTGCCTCTCCTCCCAAAGGTACTTCTAAAGGTCAGACAGGACAAGCCAAGGATGATTTTAATAGCTCCAGATTGGCCTCGACAGCATTGGTACCCATTACTGAGAAGTCTGGTACGGAAGCCTCCATGGCCTTTGCCTTCGATTCCACACCTGTTGTCACAGGAGGACAGCCATTTGCTGAATGTCAAACTTCACTCTCTTCACCTAACAGCCTGGCATATTCTGTTTTGAACCATAGAGGGTCTCAACTTCCACAACAAGTTTTGAATGTGATTTTGGAAGCTAGAAGGCCTAGTACAAGGAAAGTGTACGCAGATAAATGGAAGAGATTTTTATTTTGGAGTGCAGCAAAAGATTTTGATGTTTCTGAGCCTAATTTGAGTGTGGCTCTTCAATATCTTACTGAGTTACTGGACAAAGGTTTGTCTTTCTCTTCTATTAAGGTTCATGCTGCAGCAATTTCGGCTCACTATGATTGTGTCCCACCTTTGTTTTCTCATCCTTTGTTCAAGCAATTTCTTAGAGGGGCAAAGAATATAAGACCCCCACGAAGAGCTCCTACTCCTGCTTGGGATCTCAATTTTGTGTTGGAGAAACTCACTCTACAACCTTTTGAGCCTGCAGCTACTTCTGAGTTGAAATATTTATCATGGAAGACTGCTTTTTTGTTGGCAATTACCTCTGCAAGAAGGGTTTCTGAATTGCAGGCCCTTATGGCAGTTGAGCCTTTCTTGATTTTCCATAAGGATAGGGTATCATTACGCACTAATCCTTCCTTTATGCCTAAGGTGGTTTCTAGTGTGGCTTTAAACCAAACTATTCATTTGCCTACTTTTTATGCAAATCCCCAAAATAAAGGGGAAAAGATTTTGCACACTTTAGATGTACACAGGCAGTTGCGTTATTATTTGGACAGAACTAAAGGGTTCAGGCAGTCTCAGCAGTTATTTGTTTCTTTTGCTTTGAGTTCTCAGGGCAAGCCTGTGTCAAAACAAACTATTTCTAAGTGGATTGGGTTTTGCATTGCTTTCTGTTATTCCCATCATGGCAAGGAGGTTCCAGCTGGGATTAGGCCTCATTCCACTAGGGCTACTGCCACTTCAACAGCTTTTTTGAGGGGAGTGGCAACCAAGGATATTTTGGAGGCAGCTACTTGGAGTTCAGTGCATACTTTCTCTAGGCATTATCACCTGCCACTTTACTCTAAATCCAGGGCTGGTTTTGCCACTGCTGTTTTGCAGGGCATGTTGGCAGCTCCTGCTTCCTTGTAGTTAGCCATCCTCCCTTATCTCTGCTTTGGGATTCTACCCAAGTGTAAGGACTGCAGCAATGTGAGATGAAGAACATAGTACAGTTTTGTACCTACCATAAATGTAGATGTTCGAAGATCCACATTGCTGCAGTCCAATTTACCCTCCCTCCTTCCCCTCTGCAGTTAGAGGTGGTTGTGTGGGTTGGGTTGTACATATTGTGTATATTGTATATTTTGTACATATAGTTAGTGCAAGGGTGGTTGGTTGGTTGTTTGCTGTCTTTTGGTTTTGACCTTTATTTTAGGGTCTTCTGACATCTGGGGCAAGAAAAGACTGAGGATATGACGTCGGTCATGCGCATTTGTACCCTGACGCCCTGATGTCAGTCAAATGCGCCTTGACCGACGTCAGCCTTATACTTTGATATTCGGGCCGACCGAGGACAGCGGACTACCCAAGTGTAAGGACTGCAGCAATGTGGATCTTCGAACATCTACATTTATGGTAGGTACAAAACTGTACTTTTTCCCGCCTCTCCTCGACTAGTTTAGACCAGTATACAGGCTTTGCTGTATTCTGGGCTGTGGTGTAGTTCCTGTGTTGTCCATTGCCTTACTTGGATAGAAGGAAGTTTCTTTGCTCACCAGTGGGAGTGGGGAGCCTTGAGCAGCCTATCTGTCCCTGAAGGAGTAACCTCAGCACAAGATCTTGTAGTAATTGGTTGTTTTGGACCATTTCTAGCTCTTTTGAAGTTCCCTGTTTAAAATCCGCCTCTGAGCGTTTTTTTTTCTGACTATACTACTCAGAAACAGCTCCTCGTGGTCCTGCAGAGTGGTCCTAGCAGCAGAGAACTGAGAAAAGTGACTACTTTCCTGATTTAAGTATTTTTTGCTGTTTATTACCTGAAATACCTTCTCTTGCTTACTTTGAACAAGCTTAAACTGTTTTTTAACTGTTTGTTGCATTATATATTATCTGCACTTAAAGTTTCATTTAGTCGAAAATTGGTCGAAAGTTGTTTGTTTGTTTGTTAAATTTAACTGTTGAGGCTGCCCACTAAAGTGTGCTAGCCTGTGTAACTGATTTATTACTGTTTCCTGCATTTCTGTGTGCTTTCTATCTCAAAAACAAAAAAAAAAAAAAATCCTTGTTTTCCCGCCTCTCCTCGACTAGTTTAGACCAGTATACAGGCTTTGCTGTATTCTGGGCTGTGGTGTAGTTCCTGTGTTGTCCATTGCCTTACTTGGATAGAAGGACGTTTCTTTGCTCACCAGTGAGAGTGGGGAGCCTTGAGCAGCCTATCTGTCCCTGAAGGAGTGACCTCAGCACAAGAGCGTGTAGTAATTGGTTGTTTTGGACCATTTCTAGCTCTTTTGAAGTTCCCTGTTTAAAATCCGCGTTTGCACGGCTTTGCGCGTTTGTGCACATAGCGCAGCGCTGGTTAAACAAGGTTAATCTTTTTCTGGCTCCGCCAAGTCTGCTCTTCAAATTTTCCCTTAAAAAAGCTCTACTCTTATAATAATCAGTCTAATCGCTTTATTATAAGCCTAGCACTTGTTTTCAAAATCTCTCTTCTAAGTAAGCACTCTCTAACTAAAGTAAGCACTACATCCACCTACCTTCCCTGTGAGTACCCACTTCCCTTAAAGGCACAGCACTCCCTTATAATATTCTAGCATGTCGAGTGGTAGATTACTAGCATCCTCTCTGGTTCAGCTGGTTAATCTGGGAAACTTGAGACAATGCTACAATTGTCTCATGTACCCAGACAACCCTCTCCTCCTCCCAACAAACACAAATACATGTGAGAGATGCAACTATATAGCCAAACTGGAGGCTGGACTCTCTCAACTCAGGACTGGCAAGACCAGACAGTAGGAGAAGGTAACCACACACACACCAAACCCAGTCCCACATAGACCTACCACAACTGCAAACCAAACACATAATAACACAAAGACATACTCGGAGGCTCTAACAAAAAACTTACCAAAACAACAGAGGCTTCCAAAGCAGACACCCAAAAATCCACCACCTCAAAACTTAACACATGCAACACATACTTCAATAAATCAGTGTGTCAAACAATCACAGCCCTTAAGGCCAAACACTATGCCTGATACACTAGTAATAGGTGACTCTATAGTCAGACACACTGACGTTCCGCTTACCAGGCTGAATAAGGAGAGGGTAACGGTGAGCTGCCTATCGGGAGCTAGGATCCGCCACATAACACATGCACTCAGGTCACTCCAAAGCAAGTACAAATATGACTCCGTCATTGTCCATGCCGGCGTGAATGACCTGAGATGTACCTCCCTGGACTACATGAAAAGAGACATAGAGGAGCTCTCTGATTATGTAGCCCAGGCTGGTATGACCCTGACCCTGAGCAGCATCTTGCCCTCACCAAGAATGATACCACAATACAAAGACAAGATGATCAGCTTTAATAATTGGCTCAAATACTGATGTCATTCTAGGGGGATCCAATGTCTGTCTGCTTGGGATGACATGCTGGACAAGCCACACTGCTTCGCAAGGGATGGCTTGCATCTGTCACCACTGGGCTTCCGGATATTGGCTAAGGATCTTGCCACCCCCATAGTGCCTTTTTTAGGCAAGGCTCAAAAGACAAACCCCCCTCCTTAGAAAACAAAAATGGAAAAAAATGAAGGGTAATGCTGCTCAACGCCAGAAGTCTAAATCTCAAGATGCAGGCTCTCAAAGCACTCCTCAGTATGGAGAACATCGATGTCTGTGCAGTAACTGAAACCTGCTTCAAGGCTCCGGAGAGCACCCCAGTGCTACCAGGCTATACCTCGTATCAAGCTTTTCGGCCCCAAAACTCAGGCCAAACCAAAAAGGGAGGGGGAGTGTCCATATTCATCAAGGACACCCACACCTCCAGGTTAGTGGCAACACATGAAGCATCAGAGACCATCCAGGTGCAACTAACCGTAGGCAAAACGGCTATACAACTGGTAGCATGTTACAGACCACACTCCCAATCTCAGAAACCCCATTCAGCCTTCCTGAAGACATTGGAGGATATGAATGTCTCACCAAACACCATCATATTGGGAGACTTCAACTACCCTAACATAGACTGGGTGCATTATTCTAGCCCAAACTCCCTAGCCCAAAGGTTCCTGGAATTCATAAATTCAAATGCAATGGAACAGCTAGTCACCTCTCCCACAAGGAGAGATAATATACTAGACCTGATCATCACAAATATGGGGACAAAGTGCTCCACACTGGAAGTATACTCCTCACTAGTGAGATCTGACCACAAACTAATCACCCTGGATATACATATCCCACCTCAACCCCCAACACAAAAGACTACAGTGAAAAACTTCTCAAAAGCCGACTTTACACTTCTTAAAACTGAGATGGTATCCTTTAAGCCCACTGGGCCAGTGGAAACCACATCCCACAATTCAGAATCCTTCACAAATGCTTTCTATGGACATCTCCAAGAATGCATGGATCATGCAATCCCAAATAAAACCAAGACCCTATCCACCAAGGGCAGGCGTCCTGTCTGGTGGACCCCAGCCATAAACAAATTGTATAACAAAAGAAGGAAGCTACTGCACGACAGAGCAAAATCCCATAAAGAGAAGGCATCTCTGATCAGCACTAGTAGAAAGCTACGTTCTCTCATAAAAACATCCAAGGCCAACTTTGAGAAAAATCGCTATGGACACTAAAGATAACCACAAGGCCTTCTTCAGCTATGTTAGAAACCCTCAGATATGTTCAGAGTTAGTTCACAATGACAAAAAATACACTGAACCTACAGATATTGCCAACATTCTGGCAGACAGGTTCAGTGCAAATTTCTCCCCCCCTCACCCCCAAAAGAAGAAATACTTATCCCAGCTGAATGTAACCTCCCTGTCATCTCAGATGTCCAGGTGAGAACCGCCCTCAGCAAAGCTAAAAACACAGCATCAATGGGACCTGACGGTATCCCGGGTTGCGTGCTACGTGAACTCCAAGAGGAGCTAAACCCGCACATAAAAATGCTATTTAACCTTAGCCTTACTACAGGATATGTACCTGAACACTGGCGTACAGCAGCAGTAGTCCCACTCCACAAAGGAGGCACCTCTACAGACCTGGGTAACTACCGCCCCATAAGCGTAACCAGCCTGGTCTGCAAAGCTATGGAAAGAATCATTATGGAACTCATAAACAGAGACATTGGGGACTTACAGACACTTGATCCCACCCAGTTCGGCTTTGTAATGGGAAGATCCTGCCTTTTGAACCTGGTTGACTTTTTCAAAACAGTCACTAAAGCCATTGACAAGGGCAAAGCAGTCCATACAGCCTACCTGGACTTGGCTAAAGCTTTTGACATAATACCCCACTCTGGCATCATAGACAAGCTCAACAGCTTAAATGTAAATCCATTTGTCAAAAGATAGGTTGCAAACTGGCTAAAGGCTAGAACCCATAAAGTCAAAATCGCTGGAGCCATGTCAGACTCAAAGCCAGTCACAAGTGGTGTCCCACAGGGCTCTGTCCTGGGACCCCTCTTGTTCGGCATTTATTTCTCAGATGTGAAAGCAAACATGGGAGGGTTGTGGCTGACAAAGTTCGCAGAAGACTGCAAACTAGGCGCCATAGTCGATACACCAGCTGACACATACATCCTACAGAAAGGCCTCACTGAAATGGACAACTGGTGCCGGAGTCATGGCCTTAAATTAAATGCCAAAAAATGTATAGCAATCCCCTTTGGGAAAAACAAAGTACCCACAAATTATCACATAGACAGTAACCCACTGAGTACTGAAAAAGTAATCAGAGACCTGGGGACCCAAGTTGATAATGACCTCTCATTTGACACCCACGTTGCCAAAGTGGTTAGAAAGGCTTTCTACCTTGCCCACCTTATCATGAAGGGATTCACATCCAGATCAAAGGAGTTCATTGTGCCCCTATACTCCTCCCTTATCAGGCCCATGATTGAGTACAATGCCCCATTTGGTATGTACTTCACCCGGCACTTGCAACAGCTAGAGAGACCCCAAAAGTACCTCACCAAGAGGATCAAGGGTCTCCAACATATGTCATATGCTGCCAGACTAAAGAAACTCCAGCTCTATTCAGTAGCATACCGCCTACTCAGAGGTGATCTGTGCCTGACGTACAAGGCCATGTCCAATCAGGAATTGATGGACATGCTCCACCTCAAAAAATCCAAATCCATCAGAACCACGAGAGCTAAAGATTTAAACCTCAGCACAAATATGAATAGGACATGCTGGAGGGACAGATTCAAAACTCAGTGGCTTTCCATACTCTGGAACTGAATCCCAGTTCATGTTAGGCAGAGCCCCTCACTGACTCTCTTCAAGAGAAATCTTGATGAGTGGATGGGAGATCGTAGGTTTACCCCAGGGGTCATCTCTGTGTCACTACCAGACAGAGGCACAGTAAACTAATTCTATTACGTAAGGGAGTCTTCACTGTGCCACTACTAGACAGAGGCACAGTATTCTAAATCTATTCTGTACACTTTTGTACCATTACATGGGGTGGCGAAAGCCACATCACTATGGCTAGGCTTATAAATACCCCAGGGCAGATAGCCTAGTACTAAACTATGAAACTATGAAACTATAATCTTCCCATTTTTACTAAAGTTACAGCCAATAAATTTACTGTATTAGTACAGAATACAGCTATTCCAGAACATCTCTCATTTCCCAAATTCCAGATTCATCTTTCCTCTCCATAATTTCTTTGTTTGTAATCCTTCGTTTGTTAAAAAGTGTGTCTTTTAATATATTACATCTACATTATATGTTTACACCATTCCAAAATCCATATTCTTTTTACTATATTGTTGATACTATTCATACTTAAAGAAAGCATTCTAAAATTTTCATTTTTTCCTTTTTCTTAAATTCATGGTTTCATAAGTTCATATATAATTACTAGGGGAGTTGCCTTAATGCACCATTCTAAGCCTAGTCAAACATTGTATCTTGTGTCTGTGAAACAAACACCTTAACCATTATATTGACCCCAATCATTTGCTTTATATATTCTTTTTCATCCATTTCTTTTCATGTTTTTCTTTTGTACTTATTCCTTTAAATTTTCTTTTTCTGTCTTTTACCCTTTTGCCATAGATTTTTTTCTTTTACTGTCTCCCAATTTAAGTCTACGTCATCACTTATTTCAGAGCCTTTTTCTATGTTCTGTTTATCATTTTTTCTCATCTACTTTTTCATCTGTTCTACTTGTAAAACTTCTTCTTTGTTTATTTCCTTCTTTTTCTTTTTCCGTAGTCTTTTCATTTTTACAATCCATTCATAGATGTCCAATTTTGTTACATTTATAACATTTCATTTCACATTTTTGCATCATGTATTATTTCCCCACAAATATAGCATTATCTTTTATTACAGTTACTTATCACATGTCCTTCTTTTCCACAAAAAACAAACAAAAAAAAACTTGTTTTGGGTTGTCCTTTCAGAGTCTCTCTTTCCACCTCTGTTCAAAATAGTAAGTGAATTTTCTTTATTGTTTTCTTGTTAAATGCCATTATCATGTAAAGATTCCATGGGTTACAGTCTTTCTTTTTTTAATTTTCTTCAAGAAAGTTTTCAAATGAATAAACAATCTTGAATATAATGTCACAAAATGTCTCTATGTTAATAGGGATAAATGCTCTTACCTCATGTGCTTTTACACCCAAAGGAGCGATTAAATTGTCCCACACTTCATACCTGTCCATTTCTTTGTCTTCTTTACTTTGAATCCTTACCACATACTTTCTTATGCTCCTTTCTTTTCTGCTACTCCCCTTTTAGCTTCTTTTACTTTCTCCGCATATATTTTTCATATCCATCTCACCACTGTTTTTCAGGATTGTCTCTGCATCCTCCTTTTGTATTTTCTCCATAATGGTGTCCCAAGAAAGATCTTCTTCATTTTTCTGGATCATTGTGTATCACCATTTCTTTAAGTAAATCATCCCACAACCCTCCCGATTGGAAGGTTGTAATTATACATCTGTAATTTGCTGACTTATCTCCATCAAACAGATTTCCTTTTAACATTTCTTCGGAGTCCTGCCCAAATTCTCTGGTGTAATTATTGGCTTTCTCCTCCATTTCTCCCAATACTTCATTTAGGGTTGCCACCTCTCACTGTAGCTAAATCCGGACCAAGGCCACACCTCTCGCATTGCCTGTAACCCCTTCCATTTCTGCTCCCTCGCCCGTCCACGTTCCACCCATTTTGTGACATCTTCATGACATCAGCTGATGGGGAACACCCTCTTTTTCTGTTCCTGGTGCCTACTTTCTGCATATTCACTATGCTTTTCTGTAAAAAAAGCATATTAAATCTGCCAATTTAACAAATTCTGATAGTCGGTTTCCTTTTTTGAAACAGAATATCAGAGTGTGCACAGTATTTTCTGGGCTACCTGATAATGAGTTTGATTTCTGGATAGTCCAGAAAAAATGGATAGGTGACAACTCTAACTCCATTATCTCTTTCTGTCTCCATCTATCTCCCTGTTTCTCCAGGCCACCTCAATGCCTGGCATAGAAACAGGAAGTACTCTTGCAAAACGGGTCCCACTCACAACAATGATGGGAAGTTCCCCATTGCTCTAGCCCTTTTCCCTCTAGCAGTATAAATGCCATCTTGGGTCTTCCCTAAAAAGAGGCTATTAGCCTAGTGGGACTAACCCAGTCAACAAAGGATAAAAAAATAAGTAAATAAATAAAAATAGAACTAGAAACCTACCTAATTCAGAATTATGATAAATCATTACACAATCAAATTAAAAAGTTGCAAATAGAGATGCAGTTTGTTTCTTTACTCTTGCTCTAGATGCCTCTAAAGCATTTGACAGAGTTAATATTTTTTCTTATGAAAGTTTTTTTATTAAATTTGGTTTTCCTACTTCATCAATACTATTCATTTTCTCTACACTATGTCTTATACTCAACTTATTATTTAGAAGAATGTTTCAAAGCCTGTAGCATAACAGTGTCAAACAGAACTGTCCCTTTCTCCCCACTTATTTAATTTGTATATTGAATCCTTACTCTTGTATATTCTTCAGAAATCCTATAATTCTATTCCCGGATTTCTGAAAACTAATATACAATTAACCACTTGCACAAGTGATTTAAATATATATTTCTTCCCCCAGTTCTTATATTTCAGAAATACTGCTGGTCCTATTTTTACTACATTCTCTATTTACAAACTAAATCTCTGTAAATCCTTGCTTATCTTTTTCTAATCTGAATGGTCTGTCAACCAAAATAATGAACATACCTTTATTGATATTATTAACAGAGCCTGAAGAACATTAAATTGGACATGGAAAGATGGAACAAATTAAAATTTGCACTGTTATCTAAAACAGCAATAGTCAAAATGAATATCATTCCCATGTTACTTTATCTTAATTTTTTGTACCATTCCACTCAGCTTCTTTAGAAATATTATTGTTTATTTAAATACATGTATTTGGTTTCCCAAATCTCATAGAATAAATTACTCCAAGCTTATTACTCCTAAAGCTCATGGGGTCTTACCTTGTCAGACTTTCCTCTTTATTACTTGATTATTAGCTTCATCATATTATTGAGGATTATTAATTACACTCAATTTTGATCACAATGGTTAAGTAATAAATCTTATTGTAATCTTCAGGCTTTACCTTACTTGAATAAAGCTCTACTTAAATCTATCAAAATTAACAGTTTAATTGTAAACTTAATCTTTTCTTTTCAAAAATTGATAAACATCCTTCATAAAAATGAACAAATATCCTTAAAGTACATGAAGTTCTGCCTTTCAGCCACTGAATCTAAATATCAATTTATAGCTAAATAATAAATTGTTAGATCTATCATAATTAACAACTTAGATTGGACATTTCTTAACTAAAGGGTATTTTCAACCCTTAACCAATTATAGAATCTACTAAACCTAAAAATACTACTTGTAATTTTTTCCCCAGCTATAATTATCCTTCATAATAAGTTAATATTGATCATATTATCACATAAGGAACATTTTAAAGCCTATAAACTAGTCATTAACTAAAAAAGTAAAATAATAAACAATATTATCTTTTTCAATTTTCAAACTCTTGATCAAAATTCAATGGGCAGTTTCACTCAGAAAATAGCTGTATCATTATTATGTAATTATATATATTCTCCCTTTAAAATATTTCTTATGCAGTTTATGATAGAACAGAATACTTATATTATCCCTGCCAAGATAGCTCAATTTTATAAGAACTCTAGCTTCTCCTGTTATGCAGCTCTGATAATTCAGAGCTGCTGTGTATTTTATGGCACTGCCCCTTTGTTAAAAAATTATGGCACTCTTTACCAGAGAAATGTTCTAATCTGGGAATTTCAATGGATATTTTATTTTGGCAGTTTGTGATTCTCTACATACCACCAGTTAATCTCAATTCACTTAATTTAAATGTCTTAATAACTACGCTTTTATTTATTAAACTCTATATAACTAAAAATGGCTACATCTTTATTCAATCTAATGGAAAAACACCCAGATTATGACAAATAAATTCTTAGAAACATAGAAAGGCCTTTTCTATTACAAGAAATCATTTTTTTCTTTCAAAGGAAGCATGGTTAAAAGTTTTGAATTTAATTTGTTAAATTTAATCCAGTCATATCTTTTTTCCTTTTCTTATATTCTATGTTGTAACCTTTTCTCTTAGTATCATATTGCTTATATTGTCTATAGAGTCTGGATGAGACATCATATACCATGTTTCAGATATTCATCATGTATTATTTTTATATATAGTTTGACAATAGTTTTATGTACTGTAGTTTTTAGCAGTAGGTTGTTATGGTTTGTTGTCAGTCCTGTATTTTTGGCTTCTCAAAATGTTTTAACATTTTACTTGTTTCTGTGAATTCTGGCTTTGCAATGTTAATCGACTGTTTATATTATCTAATTCATTGTTGTTATATTTGTATATGTAATTATTTGCAAGTTAACTAGTTGTGTTGAAGAAAGAACATGGAACTTGAGTATATCAAGTTGCTGATACAGGGAAACAATTGGGGAATGCTGTTCCAGGTTGCTGTAATGATTTTTGTAATATTTTCTTTTATAATTAACGCTAGATGATATGAGGCCATATTTATTATGTTTTTCATCTTGGCTTCTCAAAGGATGTAACTAGTTTCCTAACTGTAGTTTGTTTTAATGGATAGTAGTAGTTGTCATAAATAAATCTAAAAGTTACTGTATCTTGAAGAAAAGATTGCCTGACTGATACAAGTAACCAGTTAGATTTGTTAATAGTTTGTGATGCTCGTTATACAGACTGCGATGGATAAACCTTACAATTTTGTTTTGTGCTTTTTGTAAAATTCTGTGTTCTTGTGTGATTATAGGGCAATAATGGGTAGGGTGTGTTGTAATCTAGACAGCAGTCCATTGATGGCAGTGACTTTTCTGACTTCCTAGAGGTTCATAGATTGTTAGTAGGTTAATGATCAGTGGGCCCCTTACAATTCTAGCCATTCTCCCTAAACCATTTGAGTCCCAAGTATCATATGGGGGGCATGCTATTAAGCTAAGGATTTACAGGGTACTGTTAGATAATACTTTTTTTTTTTTTTTTGGCCTCAGGCCATAAAGGGCATGAGGGCCAGACGAGGGGTAAATTTATGATTTCCAACTGAGTTCTCAAAGTTTTGTTTGAATAGGGTCAGGGATGAACTCTGTTTTACATGGATGAGTGCCTGTTCCTTAGTTCAGGAATCCTTTAATCCTGTTTGATATATATCTGTCTCTCCAGCATGTAGTGCCATATTCCTTTGGGACACATATCTGTCTCTCCAGCACATTCTGTTTACGTCACAAGTGAAGCTCAGATCCCTGAATCTAGTGTTTTTGGTTCTATTTGTTTTGAACATGTACAGGAGATCCATCAGGGCTGGGTCTGACAAAGCCTTGTAACCAAGGCAAAGATCCCATCTCATCAGCCCATAGGAGAAGGAATGCAGAGACAGAGCCTTTAAGTGATCAGTATAGGGCAGGGTATTCATATCCTGAATTCTCTTAGTGAGAAACCTCTGTGGGTGTTCCAACTGTTGCAAGTGTCTGCTTAGATATAGGCAAAAAAAGGCATTGTATTCAGTGATAGGTCTGATAAGGGATAAGTAGAGTGGTGCTATAACTTCCTTGGACCTGGATGCCATACCCTTACCTATAAGTTGGGCGACATAGAATAATTTTCTTATTATCTTAGCTACATAGTGTTCAATGGTCAGATTGCTGTCTACATATGTTCCCAGATTCTATACTACTAGATCCACTCTTAGGGGTATTTTATTGATGGAGTAATTAACATATGTTAACAGTTTCCCAAAGGGCACTGTTTTTTAAGACATGGCTTTGGCACCAATTATTTGTTTGTGTTAAACCAACTTGCAAGAGTTTGTGTCTTGACAGGAATCTATAATAGTTCCCAATTTACTGTCATCTGCGAACTTGGTGAGTCAGAAGCCTTTAATGTTAGCGTTGACTTCTCAGAAGTAGTTGCCAAACAGGAGCAGGCCCAGCATTGAGCCTACTCCACTTGTGACCGGTTTCTTGGTGGAGGTGGTCTCACTGATCCTGACATCTTGTGTCCTGTCTGTGAGCCAGCTGGCAAGCCAGTGAATTATGTAATAGTTTACACCTAGCTCAGAGAGCTTGTCAACAATGCCTGAGTGCGGTATTGTATCATATGCCTTAACCAGGTCAAGATATGCAGTATGCATTGTTTTAGCATCATCCATTGCCTTGGTTACCCTGTCAAAGATTTCTACCAGGTTAAGTAGACATGACCTTCCCTTAACAAAGCCAAATTGGGATTGACCCAATGTCTGTAAGTTGTTTATCATCATTTTTTTGAAAGTAGATTGGAAATTTTGGAACCTACTTGTATTAGGTGCAATATCTTTATGCTTGCTGTTGAAGATGAGGTAGGAATAATAGGGTTTGGTTTGTTACTATGTCTGGTTATTTTTCTTAGGTAACTGTGGACAGGGGATACTCTAGAAGGACAGTTAGATATACCTGTCATGTAAATGAGGTCTTAATGGGATTCTGCATCATGTAGATTATGCATATCCTGAATCACATCAAGTCCGAACAGCAGATCTTGCCTTATCTGAGCAGCACCCATTGAGAATACTAGGTTTAGGGTTGCCTAGAAGCACAGTTGTAGAATTTGTTGGTGTTTAGGCAGATCCTGCTTACCTGTAGACAGTTCCATAAGTTTTCTAGGTCTTTTTGTAGTCATTTGTTTAGATGTTAGGAGGAAGAGCAGGTTCTGTTAAGAGCTGTATTGTCTGCATAAAGTAGTCAGTTTAGTTCTGAAAGGTCACATGAGAGCTTATTAATAAATTAAAAAAATAGGAGTGGCCCCTTCAGTGAACTTTGTAACACTCCTTTATGTTATACTAGTTTGAAAGAAGCATGACTTAATATGAAGGATCTGTTGTTTAGGTAGCTTGAGAACAACAGACATACTTCATTAGGCAATCTTCATGACTGTAATGTTTGAATTAGGATGTTGTAACACCATGGAAAGCTCTTTTTATTAGGACAATGAAGTTAGCACATTATTTTATTTTTTATTTTTTGTTTTCCACTGAGGAGCTAAGTGAGTTAATCTGTGTATGCATGTACAGTAACCCAGTAAGCACTAGGAACTCTGCAGTTCTGTAAGTTTAAATTATAATGTTACCTCCTTCTTTAAAGAATATGTGCTATACTTTAAAACAAATAGCTGATATGCCTTTAGAAAAAACCTGCAGTATTAGCAATAAGGAGTAGGTATTAAACAGCAAAAGCTACTGCAACTATTAAGGTAAAGTGGTTTCTCTTTGTTGATGTTAGCTGTACTTCCTCTTTAAAATTTGCACAACACTAAACCTTAGCATAATGTGGACAGGAAGGGGGTTAAATTATTTAAAGTTTAATATCTGCATGCATGTTGGAATTGCGGTGAACTGATGGTAAGTGGCAAATGTGAGATAATGGGAGGTTAGTATTAGCCTAGATAAGGTAGTCCTACTATGGGCCAGTAAGATTGCAGTTAAGTAGTCCATTACTTCAGAGCAGAGAAGATAAACAGCATCTACTAGTACCTGGTATGGATGCTACCTTGTCAAGTCATTCAAGCTAGAGGGGAGTTTACAAGCACTTGCTTCCCAGGTGCAGGGACAGATTCAGCACAAGATGACCTAGGGAGCTGCCTAGGGCTTGGTGCTTATTGGGGAGCTCCATAAAAACATTTAAAAAAGGATAAAAAAAGAACAGAAACTGTCTTTCTCCCACGTGCATCTCCCAGACTGATTAGCTGACTCTGCTCTGCTCAGCTACATTGTTTTGATTGCCCTCAGCTCTGGTATCCTTCCATTGAGCCAATGAAAGCTTTTTCTGGAGCTCTAACATGGCCAGAACAGTAGCCAAAATGAAAAAAGTGCAGCACAATATTTTTGGAATGTTGCAGCATATGTATGCGCTAACCTCTTGGTCACAGGTGTTTGTGTGTGCATTCTTTACCTCATAGCTGTTTAATTCTTCCTATAGATTTCATATGTGAGAGGTGCTGGTATGTACTAACCTTGCATGGCGGCCCCTCTTCAGAGACTGTAGACTGTACCCAGCATATTATCAGTTCCAACACCCACCTCACACAGTCATGTCTACCATGACCTAAACACACAAATAAACCATCTTATGCTGAGGTACTTTAAAAGTCCCTGTCTAAACCAGAAAGGCTTTCAAGATTAAGGTTTTGTATTCAGGACACTCATGTCACACTAACAGGTAAACAACAAATGCAGACATTACAAAAGACTCAGCTATAAAAAGGGGTGACTCAGCAAGCAGGATGAAGCCCATAAAGCAGCATGGTCAAGACAGTATATCTGGTAAAATCTTAGTTATAAGTGACTCCATAGATGAGACATACAGATGCACCACTAACCAGACTGAGCCAAGAGAGAGTAACAGTTATTAGCCTCTCAGGTGCCAGGATACGCTGTGTCCCTACGGCTCTCAAGTCCCTTTACCCTAAGTGCACATGTGACATGGTCATAGGATCATAGTAGTTACAAGGCAGCTGAACTGTAAGCCCATTTCCACCTTTCCAGTACCCACCCAGGCGAGTCATAACAGGGTTAAATTAATGAATACATCCAGTTGTCCAGCACCTTTTTAAAGGCAGACAATATGTTACACTGCTTAATTTGGAGAGTAAGTTTATTCTAAAGAATGGATAGGTGCAGCATGGCAAATCTATCCTTCCTCCTTGTCTTATTTACCTGTTGAGGTAGAGTTACATTTCTGATCTTTGTGTTAGCTGGACTATTAGATCTATGGAGGCATAAGAGTTTTTGGATTACTGGAACCCTTATAGTCTCATAAGCAAGACACAGATAACTGCTAAGAAGTCTATATGAGACTGAGTACATAAAGCCTCCACTCTTTCTTGGTACTTCAGGTATTTTAAGCCCATGAGCTTTTTAGTTACAAATGTCTGAGGTCTTTCCAAATGATTGATATGCTTAGTATTGTACATCCCAAAGTGGGCATTGTACTCTGACTGGTCTAATCAGTACAGAGTACAAGGAGAGGAAGACTGGGTTTTGATATTGAAGAAATACATTTTGCTATAAGATGTGCAAGGTAAAAGGATTTTCTAACCACCGTTACAACATGATGGTCAAAATGTGAAGGAGCTATCCATCCAAGTGCTGTGTTATCTATGCTATAAGCTGGAGCTAGGGGCTACTTACTAAATACTATGATGTTGCACATTTTGGAATTTATCAAACTTCTAGGGGTCAATTCTGATAAGGTTTAATTAGGTCAGTTATGATATGTTCCATGGCTTTATATAACACTTATTAGGCTGATAGGTCTGTAATTCCCAAGGTCAGTGGTGGAACCACCTTTGTGCTTCACTCCTGTGGGACAAAGCAAGTTGCTAGGCTCCTAGGCTCAGGTTAAAAGGGCTGAGTTGTGGGTCCACCAGTGGTTGTTTAGTGGTATTAATTAGGCAACTAGATATGTTTTCAGGCCCAATGGATGAAGTATTTTTCATTTTGGAAAGTACTTTTAGTACATGTTCTTCTAGTATGATTGTCAGCTTGATTCAGTTTGCTTAGAATAGATGTTTCAGGGTGAAGTTGGTGCTAAATTTATTTGTACATGTGTTAGCAATATCTCTTGGATTGGAGTAGATAGTACAAATTATGAATATGCTCTGAGCAATGTTAGGTGTTATTTCTTATGCTTCTGAGTTGACTAAGAAAGGATTTGTGGTTGCCTTTGGCTTTTGTAGTTAGTCTTTGAGTTCATGGGATGCCTTCATTTTTCTGATGATCTTTCTAGTTTCTTATCTAGCCATTTGATGATCTCCTTAATTTGGAGAACTTATGTTTTGCTATATAGGCTTAGTAGTTTATTCCTTTTGTAATATAGTTTCTTAATGCTTTAGGACCACTGTGTTGGTTTGCTTTAAACCTCCTCATTCACTTGGATCTAACTGGGATTGCCAGTTTAATACATTTGTCCAGATGCAAGTAGAACTTGTATGCATAACTCTTTGCACTGTCAACATTATGAGAAGTACCTGTATAGTCATATGTGGAGTTTTTACAGAATTGTAGGAAATCTGTATGTTTAGTCCTTGAATTCTGTAATATTTGCTTCTGTCAGTTTGGAAACTTTCATGGAGAAGGTTACTAGTTGGTGATCTGACCAGTAAGGAGGATACCTTGAGAATGTTGCATACAGGTGATAGATTTGCTAGGACAAGGTCAAGTACATTCTGTTCTTTAGTGGGGTCATTATTTATCTGGTCAGGGAAGTTTTTAGTTGTTTAGAAAATTTACAATTTTTTGTGCATATCATGCATAGGTGGTATAGGTCTCCCAGTCAATGACTGGGTAGTTAAAATTCCTAGGGTAACAGCATTCCTACTTACAGAGAGTTCATCAAGAATATTTAGGAATGTCATGGGATTTTTTGGAAACAGGAGGGGTCCTGTAGCACGCATGTCATTGAGCATGTTGAAGGAATGACTTGAAACATACCATCTTGGATCATGTGAAGATCCAAACCCAAGATTAAATAGGTCACACAGACAAACTATTCAAGAAAAACTGCAAGAAAGACCCAACCAGGCTAGAGTCTTCACCGTATAATACCTTAAACTTCCTGTAGTGAAGGCCACTAGGTTACATCCAAATGACTTCTTGAGGACATAACAGTATTTCAGCTATATAGTTTCTGAATGCCCTTGACATTTTACTTTTTAAGCCTTTATGGGTATATTTAGAATGTTATCATCTCTACAACTCACTGATCAGGCCCATAATAAAATATAATGGCCCCTTTGAAACTAGGTGAATGTACTTCTTGAAAGGCTGAAGGAGAATGAATCTGCTGATATATTTTAGAAGTGTGAGTCAATAAAAATGTGTCATCTAAGGGGATGTTCAGGGAAACCATTGTTAAGACCAAGATAAGGCCAGGCTACATAGACTGACTGTTTTTTTCTGCATCAAAACAGTGAAATGTAGTGAAATGAAATGAAACTGCTTGTGAACAGGTTGGTCTTTTATACAGTTGTTTCTTGTCATATCCATTTGAGCCTATGCTACATCTTACATAACTTTTTGTTTTTTTGAAAGCCCTCAAACAGAGCCAA
>NC_056749.1:761282259-761303806 GCF_019279795.1 Protopterus annectens
ACATATATATATATATATATATATATATATATATATATTACGTATTTTCAGATTTTTAGATATATTTTTTGAGAAAGAGTATGTATAGATATGATTTTAGTAGTTTATGTAAGGAATTAGTGTAAATTTAATTGATTGTGTTATGATAGGTTGGGTTGTGTTGTGCCGTGTGATGGTATTTGAATGATATGAATTGTATGCATTTAGAAGCATTTTGTAACACTGATGAAGGACCTTGTCCAAAAACGTTGGAATATAACAGTTGTATTAAACTTCATCTTAGTTCAGTGCTGTGAAGCTGTTTCTTTTTTGATAAATTGTTAGTGGTCAGTGAAGATATGCAGAGCTCTAATAATTGAGATGATCTTAAATATGGTCTAGTCTATGTGGTAATCAGTAAAATATACCTGTTGCCCAAAGAACTACACTACATTTTGTGATATTAAGCTTAAGGCCATGACTGGAACATCAAGTAATGTTCAAAGCCCCTCTTTAAAGGATATCAGTGTCCATGAGAGAGGAAATAATAGCATATAGTTTACAATCATCAGCAAACTTGGCTGGCCATAGACCTCTGCTTTCATATCAGGGAGGTAGATATTAAAATGATACAATTATGAGCAGATGACTGAGGGCCACTCCTAATGCTTTTTAGATCAAATGATTCTACCAGTTCTTACTGTGTGCCTTTTTGGACAGAAAAAATGACAAACTAATCAGAGCTGTAGGTGTTTATGTTTAGATTAATATATACCATGGATAACCTAAGGCCAAAAGATTTAGGATGGTGTTAAGGGATGCTGCCCTTTTTGCAAACTTAGAGATATCCCACTATGCTGTTTAAGCCCATGTGGCTATTGTTTTGGATTTTAGATAGTACATAGTGATGTCATGAGAAGATGAGTTTAATGGTTCACGACAGGGAACATAGAGGTGAATGGGTATGAAATTTGGACTGAATTTGCTGGCTAAGACATTGGCTATGGCTTCAGGCTCTAGCTGGGTAGTGCTATTCAGCTGAATATGGTGCAATGTTAGGGTGCTCATTCTAACACTCCTAATATAGTTCGAAATGGTCAGAAGGTCATCCTTGGAGTAGGTGGACAGTTTCAATATACATACTGCCTTAGTTATAATGGCATGCTTGAGCTCTTTGCTTGTTGTTTCTGCTGAAATGGCAAAATGAACACAAGATGATATTGGACATAGGATACAGATCAGAATAGATGTTCTGTTTTGATAGACTGATGTGCTACTTCATGTACACATGCTATTCTTAGGTAAGAATGCTACAACATCACAATGATTTCTGACATACTCTAGTTTACACAATCCCTCAGCTTTTTTCAGGTGTTCAATAAGCATTGTACTTTTCACCGAGCCTTCTACAAATTTTAGCATGTCTTTGTTTTCATTTTCAACTACAGTAACAATAAATTCCAGTATCTGTTATCTACCAATCTTCTCTATGTAGTATTATTGGCAGCCTGCTGACGGCCTATAATTCATGTCAAAAACACTTCAGATTTTTTAAAGTGTTCATTTCTTACCCATACGAAAGGAATCAAACTGCTACTCTGATTTTATTTCTTTAATTCTTCTTATTCAGAAAAAAATATCTACTAAGTTTAAAATCCAACCTGTTTGCTTTCTTTTTACCAGTTACTGGTTTTAATTTCTAAATAGCAAGAAATCTTTGTAGAAATATGCCCACATTTATAATTATCTCTCAATGCTTCCACCTAAACAAATGCTTTCTTTTATACAAATTTCATCAGGTATTGTCCTACTATTATGATATATTAGAATTGCAAAGAATGTTTTACTAAATTAGTGAACATTCACTGTCAAAATATTTACTTTATTTCTGTAAGAATTAAACTGTTGAAAAGATCGTTTAATGTCATCTCATGTCCAAAAGCAAACTCTTTTTATTTAAATTCTTTTTTTTTTTTTTGTAGTAGCATCTTCGCTTGGTCCTGCAGTTATACTAAAGCAGATTCAATAAACCCTACATGGTCTGCTAACACTGTGTGCATGTCTGTTCTTTATTCAGTAAGTGATTCTACGTGGTGTGTCAAGTCGCACAACTACGATAAACACCATGGCATCCTAATTACAGCATAAGCAGCTGAATTGTATGCTTATCAACCAATCCAAGATGGAGGAGTTATTCACCAAGCTATAAAGCAACCATGTAGACTCAGTGCTGATGTTCCCTGCGAATTCAAAACCTACTGGAATACATTCATGGAAATTACTCAACACAGAAAGAATGTTAGGGGCTGCTGTTGCTTTAATTCATGTGTATGTGCAACACCCTGAGGGCTATGTTGCTGTTGCTGATAGACCATGGCCAAGAAGAAGAGTTAGACCCCCGTTTAACATATGACAATCTGCAGGAGGTAGAAATTGTAGAGTGCTACAGGGTGGATGCAGACACAGTACAAGAACTCTGAACCTGTATTATCCTCAACTCAGAGCTACTGCAAACAGAAGGGAACCCATACCAGTGGAAATAAAGTATGTGTAGCACTTAGAATTTTAGCTACAGAAACCTTTCAGAGATGAACGGGATATTCTGGCAATGTCACAGGCATCAGCATCCAGGATCATCCATCAATTCCTGAATGCTATGCTAAAACATACCATTGACCACATTTATTGTCCCTGTACTCAGGAGGACAGGACCAAAAATATGCAGGAGTTCTAAACCAAACAAACAGCCAAAAAAATAAAGAAGAAACAAAGTGCATTTACCACAGATACTCCAACTAAAGTTTGACTCCACAGTGTAGAAAAATGAAGAAATACACATTTTAATATTTAAACTTCTTCAGATAAAACAAACTACCAAAGTTGCTGTTTACATATGGTTCTCATGTGACATCAGGCGTCAGATTACAGCTAAACTCCCTGCCACATTTAAAGTGGTATAATAGTTTTAACAAACAAAATTCAAACAAAACAAGCTGAAAGAATTACTGTAAAATATAAAAACTATTTTAAAACTAGGTGTATCCATGTAAAACATATCTTAAATCTCACTGGTTATGCCCCTGTGCTAATCCAGACTAACTACTGCACTTGTATCCTGACACTTCTCTACATACCAGCATAAGCTAGTTAATCCTTTATAAACAATAGTGTGCATGTCACTATACTGATCAATAGTGTATTATTTTAATAATTAATCTTATACTAGCAAATAATTTGTGTGTGACTTTACTGTTCAGTAGTGTGCTTTTTGCTTGCATAGTTGCAAACATTTACTGTATAACTGTACTGTTTAATAGTGTGCTACATATTTTTTACTCATCTTTGTATCTACATCCTTAGCTGTTTTATAATATGAATCATATTACTCATATGTCAAAAGGCAAGTAACTGTTATAATAGACAAAACTTTACAATGTACCTATGTCTTATAAATACTACTCTGAAGTGTGGAGCTTTTCTCCCTGGGCCTCCACTGAAAATGGACATATGTCCAGTTGGACCAGCCTGGTCAACAAATGTACAATAAAATAAAATAAATAAATAACGTAAAATATATATTTATATACATGTTAAAAAGTTAAACTCATTTATCTCTGTAATTAATTCAGTTTCAATAGGCAGTTTATAGAGATATGGTCATTCAGTCCTGGCCACCTGCTTTCATTAAGTTTCAATTGCCAGAGCAGCTGACACTTCTCTATATGTAGCTGCCATGGTCACCTACGTACACCCAGTACACCTTTTTCAGTGGTAACCAATCTGAAAAAGTGACCAGGTGTCCCATCAGCATGTTTAGCTAGTGCATTTGTCTCTTTTTTGTTTCTGATTTCATTAATATTTTAATCTACATTCTGTCTGGTCTATATAGTAGGCTGGTCAGTTTTGAAACAAGGCAACACAAAACACAGCTTTAGTATAACAGTTAAACTGACCTTGCATAGAAAACTGACCATCATTAATCTTAAAACATGTACAGGCTAGTATATACTTAAGGACAGAACAACACCCAAATTTTGTCACTTTATAATTTTTTACCAGTGGAATTGACCTTAATTCCAAAATGTTCAACAATAGATTTCAAGTTGCTTCCACATTTGTACACAATAGAGGGTTTGCCACCCACATTTTCCAAAATATTCCTATCCTCCCTCCGAATGCCCCGATTTTTATCCAGTATTTTCTTAATAGTAACACTGTCAGTGTCATATGATGTAATCATTTCACAAGTAAATTTAGTAGTAGGGTCAGAGATAGTATCGATATGAAGCATGTATGAGTGGTTAGTGGTACTACCCCCATTAGTATCAGAAACCGGTGGGTTCAAAAAGAGGGTTTCTTAGTTAGGTCAGCTGTTAGTGTGTTTTAAAATGGGGAAAAAGAAGTTTATTTTATGTTTGCTTATAACTTCATCCATCAAATGGTTATCAAAACTAGTCGGGTAATCCCTAGCAACAAACATGCTTTTAATGAGCTTACATTTATTCAAAAAATCTTCATATTTGGACATCATACGTGCAGCCCTAACAAACCGTCCCTTCAAAACAGCATGTTTTTGGTGGTGGGGCTGAGAGTTAGAAAAGTTGAGATATGCATTCAAAAAGGGGGGTTTATGGTAAATTTGGGGCTCATATCTACAACTGTCAGTGTCTTAAATCAGTCGAATGTCTAAGTAAGTGATACCGGTGCAGTTTATTTCATAAGTAAACCTCAGAAAACGTTTGAGTGATGTAGTTAAAGAATGTCAAAAAGTCTACCGTGTTACCTTTCCAATCCAAAAAAATGTCATCCAGGTAAGAAGTATATAAAGTGCATAACGTTAGATTAAAAAGAAACATTTCTTCTCATTTTGTCATCACAGTCTCCTACAAGCCAAACGCATAGCCACCCCTGTGCTTTGCAAAAAATATTAATGTTCAAAGATGAAATAGTTGATCAACAAAATTTCAAGCAGTGTCTCATAGGTATTAACCTTAACCTAAGGTACAGTACAGCATGTTTTCTGTAAACTATTTTATACCTATGTCGTGGAGTTTTAGTGTAAAGATCATTAATGTCTATTGTGACAAAAAGACAGTTCTCATTATATTCAAGAGAATTAATTTTACTAAGGAAGTCTCAAGAGTCTCTGCAGATGTGGGTTTCTTGAAGTAATAAGTGCTTCAGTTTTTTGTCTAAGAGCTTAGCAGTGAAATGTATAATCAATTGATCCCCTAGCATCGACAATAGGTCCCATTTGAATATTCTTAGGAATCTTTGGAATGCCAAAGATAGTAGGAACAGTGGGGGAAATAACATTCAAAAATTGAACTCATGCACGTCAATACTCTTTTCTATGAAAAGGTCATTCAACATGCCATTGACCTGTTGCTAGGGATTATCCGGCTAGTTTTGTCAACCATTTGATGTATGAAGTTATAAACAAATAAGAACAAAACTTCTTTGTCCCCATTTTAAAACACTCTAACAGCCCACCTAACCAAGAAAACCTCTTTTTGAACCCACTGACTTCTAAAACTAATGGGGCAGTAACACTAACCATTCATCCATACTTCATTTTGATACTAACTCTGGCCCTACTACTAAATTTGTTTGTGCATTGATTACACCATATAATGCTGACAGTGTTACTATTAAGAAAATACTGGATAAAAATTGGGGCATTCTGAGGGAGGATGGGAATATTTTGGAAGATGTGGGTGACAAACCCTCTATTGTGTACAAATATGATCACAACTTGAAATCTGTTTGTGAACGTTTTTGAACTAACACCACCACCACCACTGGTAAAAATTATAAAATGACAAAATGGGGATGTTGTTCTAAGTATATACAGTACATGTTTTAAGATTAATGATCATTTTCCATGGAAGGTCAGTTTAACTGTTGTACTAAAGCTGTGGTCTATGTTGCCTTGTGTCAAAACTGTCCAGCCTGCTACATAGATAAGACAGAATGTAGACTGAAAGATCAGATATATGAGCATATTAATAACATCAAAAACAAAAAAGAGACAAATTCTCTAGCTATACATACTGATATGACACATATTCCCTTTTTTTGAAGCTGAAAGAAAGAAACAAACAAACATCATTGAAAAAGTTATACTAGGTGAACGTAGGGGACCATGGAAGCTACTTTTAGAGAAGCATAATTTGTTCTGGCAACAGAAACTTAATGCAGGCAGGTGGCCAGAATTGAATGACCACATTTGTATAAGCTGCCTATTGAAACTGAATGCATTACAGAGATAAATTAGTTTTACTTTTTAACATGTATGCAAATATATGTTTTACATAAATATACATTTAAAATAGTTTTTATATTTTACAATTTTTCTTTCAGTTTATACTTTTACAATTTTTTTCTTTGAATTCTGTTTGTTAAAAACTATTATACCACTTTAAATATGGAAGAGAACTCGGCTCTCATGTGATGCATGATGTCTCATGAGAACTATATTTAAACTGTACTTTTGATAGTCAGTTTTATCTGAAGATCTTTTAAATATTAAAACAAAAGTGCTAATTATGTTACCAGTGTATTTTTGTTTTTTTCTACACTGTGGAGTGGAACTTTAATTGAAGTCTTTGTGGAAAATGCACTTTCTTGTTTATGAAGTAGTTCTACCCTGTAACACACTAACCTGAAGTACTGGTTGCCATAGACTGTACACATATAGAAATTAAGGCACCGCCCAGAGAACAAGGAAGGGTCTACATAAATAGGAAGTGTTTCCACTCTATTAACTGCCAAGTTGTGTGTAATGCTAAGGGAATCATCTTGAATGTGTGTGCTGGCAACCCAGGCAGTTACCATGATTCACATATCTGGCACACCTCCCAAATGTATCAGATGTTCACTAGGGATGATATCCCATTGAGTAACTTCCTGTGGGTTGTAGGTTATGTGCTGAAACCGTAGCTGATGACACCCATCAAAAATGCACACACACACGATGAAGAACACCATAACAAGGCACACACTCAAACGAGAAATATCATAGTGTGTGTGTTTGGGCTACTGAAGTCATGCTTTTGGTGCCTAGATACATCTGGGGGGAGCCCTGCAGTACAGTCCATGTACATGTACTTAAATACTTACCATCTGCGCCATGCTTCACAGCATCATGCTGAGAAAGCAGCTTCAGCAGGATGAACAAGGGGAAGGAGCACTCATCCCTCCACCAATGGCAAGGTCACCACAGCCACACCCAGGTGAGGAATCAGAGAGGGAACTAGTAGCTGCTGTGGGTGTAGGCAGATGTTGGTGTGCTCTATATGCCCTTGCATTGGCTAAGAGGCAACATATAGCACACTCACTCACCTCCTAAGGGGCTAAAACCTTCCACTTATGCACATACTTGTTGTAACATTGTTGCCAGGCAGCACTCACAACCTTTACCTATGCATGTAATGGCTGTGTACTGCTAACCTCAGACAGAGTCATCCCTGAACTAAAACTGTTGCAGCTGCTGGATTTACATGATAAGTGTTGAACCTGGAATGCACTGTGTAATATTTTGAATGAATGGCATCTCCTTGGATGTTGTTACTTGGTAACTTAAGCAAGTAAAAGGTGGCTGATTTGTACAGAAATGACTTTAACATGTGACAGCAGAGACTGATGTGAATACATGTGTCCTCTATCAAGTAGCAGGCCTGAGGCATTAAAGATTCACACATTCATACCTCTCAGAAGTACCGATGTTCACCAAATGTCCTCAGTTTGGCCTGATACTTTTGAACTGGAAAATCATTAAAAGAGAGAAGTTAGAAAGTAATGAGACACATTTCAGTTTCAGACTTCACAACCCTCAGAAGATTATTAAAAATAGTGATGCAAAAAATGTTTTAATTCTATCAATCGTCTAACTTTCTAAGACCAAAATATGTCAAAAGTACAATTAGCGGAGGCGGTGCCAAGATGGCCAACTGATAGCAGAAGTTTTTCAGAGCTCCATGAAACTAGTATAAAAAACAGGAAATACTTAGAATCGATAGATGAAAGTATAAACTATATTATTAGTAACTTTGGTGAACTTAGGAAAGTTTTTTCCTGTCAAATTATAAAGGAGAATATATAATTTGTGGAGATGCGCACTTCGAAGACTTCTTATTCTGATATGGCTTTAAAAAAAGAAATGCAGCTTGTGACATGTGCTCTACAAGAACTCTCACTAAAAATGGATGATTTTAAGTAGAATTTATAAAACGTCAAAGAAAATTGTCAGAAACAAACAGATTCTCTCAAGGAAATTATACAGCAGCATCAATCTACAATAACAAACTTAGAAACATCCCTGAATTTTGATGGAAGACTGAAGGAAGAAGAAAGCCAGAAAGATTTTCTCATCAAACAAAACATTTGGCTTCTCAATAAAGTGGATGACCTGGAAAACAGGGAGAGAAGGTCAAATATAAGGATTTCTGGCATCCCTGAGAGAGCTGAAGGAGAATATATCATTTCTTTCCTGAACACCTGGATTCCTGAGATTTTAGATTTAAAGGAGGGTCTGTCCTTTGGTATTGAAAGGGTTTATAGAGCTTTAGGAAAACCAGTGTCAACATCCTCCTCTACTCCTCCCACATCAATATTCATAAAGTTTCTATCTTATTTGGACAAGGAATTGGTCCTAAAATCTGCCTGGATGAAAAGTCCATTAAAATTTAACCAAAACCCAATTAGGTTTGACAACGACTATTCTACTAGGGGTTTTGAACAGAGAAAAAAAGTGTGGCCATTAATAAAACTGTTAAAGCAGAATAACATCAAAACTCAGCTTGTCTGTCCTGCCAGAATAAAAATTCTATATCAAAATGAAAGTAGATCATTTAATGTCCTAGAGGAAGCAACTGCCTTTACTAAAAACACTAACATTATTTCCTTACCTGAAGACATGGAATGGGCATCTGCATCTCTGAAGAGAGTTACTGATAATTCTTCTTGGACTGATGTTAAAAAGAAAAAACAAAAAACTGAGTCAAAGATTGCTGTTCCCACTAAATCTCTCAAAGCATCTACTGCAACTGGACTTGAATTTGTTTTCTACTTGCTAAATCTTCAAGTAAGTTAAGTCATGACAATATTTTTCTTATTGCTTTTCTTTCTCTTTTTGCTTTTTCATTTCTATACTTTTTTTTTTGTTCATATACAAATTAAATAACTGTTTAGGCCTTTTAGTATATTAGTATAATATTACTGGTTTATTGAGTGATATAATTAAACAGTAAGCTATCTTTACTTTTATGAGCTTAAGATGACATGCTTTACTTCAAATAATATATAGCCCTTTGCCCTGCTAAATGTTCTTCTGAGTTATTAAACAGGCATAGTCACTGCTTAGATTATTTATCAAAACTGTTTTGGATACATGGGATAACGGGGCATATCTATGATTTAGTATATATTATACCATGACCCCCCATTATTATTCGAAAACGTGCACGCTGATTGGCCAGCATGCCCGTTGTAAATCGAGTTATACTAATGGAAAAGGTCCGTCGCCGGACTTTTCCATTAGTATAACTCGTTTAAACACTGTTTAATATGTTAAATGGGTTTAACATAGAGAGACAGCTTTAAAATAAACGGAAATCTCCGTTGCTTATTTTAAAACTGTCTCACTATGTTAAACCCATTTAACATAGCTATAAAAGCAACAGAGATCTTGCTTTCTCCGTTGCTTTTGCCCACAGTTCTGATGTACTGCGCACAGTACATCAGAACTGCCGATGCCAGACATCTGGAAGGGCAGCAAACAGGCATTATACTATGCCATTATTTAAGAAAAGTAATAGTTTCTTTTCTTAAATAATGTCATATAATAGCAATAACCACTTCTGGGTGTGGGTAATGCTGTATTTACCCACGGTTGGCTTTGTTTGGTCGAGGCGACCATAACCGTGGGTAAATCAGCATTACCCACACGCTATATTAACTAGTTTCTTTAATATTTATAACTTCTGATTGTTTCAGAATAAATATTGGTACCTGTGTGAACAAAAAGCTGTTTGCCAGCTTTTGACATAAATTGGGTCTCTCTGACAGTTATATGCTTGAATGTTTTATGGCACAAGGTTTTTAAACAGTTAGAAGTTATGTTTCCTATAGAGTTTAATGTAAAAGTTCTGCTTTGTCTCTTATTGGCAACGGACTTGCTCTATTCAACTTGAATTTGGTAGAGACAATATGTTTCCTGTATTTTTAGCAGTATGTATTGCTTATATATCTACTTAGCAGCAGTGGATTATTGCTAGATGTCCGTAGCTGTCTGAGTTTCTCTGAGATACGGATTTGTTCTTGCTTGGTATACCTGATAAGTGCTTGCTTCAGAAAATGACTTTGTATTTAAAATAAAGAATGATGACATGAATTTATTTAGAATGCTTCTAGAAAGACTGTGTTTGGATGTTCTGAATTTGCCGGTTATATAGAGTTTAGTTATGGGAAAGGCTGTATGAAACTGTTTCTGTTATGTGTGTTGTATGGTTTGTGAAGTCCAGTGGTGATTTCTTGTGTATTGAATGTTATTTTACTGTTTAGAAGTATCTGACAGTTAAACGTTGCATTTGTTACTGTAAATAAGCAGACTTTGTGATGCAGTTAAAGTGAGGTCAGGAAACTGTACTGTGTAGCGTGCTGGGCTGGAAAATATCTGTTTGAAATTCAAGTGGAGCTTTCTTACTTAGCTCATGACATCATCTATGCATGCAGATCAGATTACATTATATCTAATGTGAATATGCAAGCCTAATTGTGAATGTCAAGTCTCTGATTGGTTAATATAGCCTAGAAGGCTTCTTTTACAAGAAGTTTGAACTACACTGTATGCAGACATATTCATTATTCCCTTTTATAATAGTGACTATATTTTGTGATCAAATATATACAGAAATGTTATTTTTTTCTTGTAAACAGTTAATTATAGCCACTATTTCTAGTGAATATACTGGATTTTTTTATAAATAGATCTTTATAAATAACTTTCCTATGCAGTTAGCAAGTGTTTAGTATATGCTTATACATTTACAGGAAATGCTTATAGCTAATGGTAATAACTGTTAGGATACTTGAATACCATACTAAATCCTACACAATATATGTGTGTGAATAATTTTGATTGAACTATAATTACTTTTTATTTAATATGATGAATTTCATATTGTATCTTAAATATTATTTTATGTTTCAGATGTCATGTTCTGTTATTATAAAGTCATGTTTTTTACTATATTAGCTCTTTATGACAGGGAAAGAGCTCAGTAATATCTATGACTTGTGATAACACAACAAAGAAAGTTATAAGTTTCAGTATTACCCTATTATTATGGTAGATATTTACAGCTAACTCTATCTTAATTCTGTCTTTCAGTCATTCACTTTTAAGACCTGTTATCCGTAATAAGTTTTATATAGACTGATGTCAGTTAATTATTATTGATTCTTAGTCAGTCATTTAAACATCTGCTATTCCAAAAATTTAGGAGTTAATTAAAGACAAGTATGTCTAATGGAATATTTCTAAGAATCTATGTTAACATCTTTTGGGAATGACACACACTCAACTATGTGCTAGCACCCAGTTCTTGTGATGTTTTTATTTAGTGGGAAACTGTCATGATAAGATTTATTCAGAGGGCAAGTAAATATAAATGCTAAATGATTCTTTGATTTGTTCTGCCATTTCAAAGTTTTTATTAGAACTAATACATATGACATACTTAGGTATGTTGGGTAATCATTTAGATTGTTAGTAAAGCTAATGTTTCCTTAAACTATTAAGCACTAAATTCAGATTATATATATCCTAATATGGTCCTTGCTTCCTTAGTGAATAATTACTGTATAAATGTTTAATGTTTCTAATAGTGTATGTAAATCATGTCTAAAACCTAACTGGAATTAATACTGATTTAGTTGTTTATCACTACTATTTTTCTCTTAATTTATAATATATTCTCCATTTTTTACTTTGTTTTCATGGGTTCGAACCAACAAAGGTTGATGGTTGGGATAGGTAGTCTAGCAGATTTAGTTTTGTTTGCTAGACTAGGAATGTATCTCATTCCATGTATTCCATGTATAGGGTGTATTAAAGTTTATATCAGAGTGAAATATGCAATTTTTTTTAAGTTATTTAACTGTATTTCTAGTTTTGAAATGCCTGACATAATTGTTTTACTTTTATCTTTCATGAGGAAAGTTATTTGGATTGAGATAAATAGAAATACAACAATTGATATTCTGTTGTCTATTCAGGAAGAGTATTATGTATACAGGATTCTATTAATACAAGTACCTTTATTATTTTCTATCTTTAAAGAATTCGGATATGGATTTAACTTTGATATCCTTAAATACTAATAGCTTAAACAACCCATATAAGAGAGCTAATCTACTAAGGTATCTTAAACTAAACAAGGATCAAGCAGTTTTTCTCCAAGAGACACACTTTAAAATAAATGACACATTTATGTGAGACTCTAAGGAATACACAATACTAGCTCAATCTTCTTATAAAAACAAGACCAGATGAGTAACAATTCTATGGAAAAAGACTTTCTTAAATCCCCAGATTATTTAAAAACATGTAGATAATGATAGATTCATGGCCTTAGTTATACTTAAGTTTAACAATAGAATTTGGACCCTGGTTAATTTATACTGGTTCCTGGGTATGGGGGTTGGAATAGCTAAGAAACACTTAGACTTTATTACAACTACTTCTAAAGGTAATATTATAGTAGGAGGTGACTTCAATTGTATCACAGATATTACAGAAACTACCAGTAGGAAATCTCTAGACTATCGTCCTCAGCCAAACAGTTAAAAAATGGAGAGAAATTATTAAATTAAAAGATAATAGCAATGTAATAAAGCTCCTGCTAAAAGATGAACGCTCCTAGTTTCATACAAGTGTTAATATATAAAAGCAACAAACTGGAGCGAAACGACCTCAGTTGAAAAGCGTTTCCAGGAATACTAAAAGGTTATTCAACCCAAAAGAAGTTCATAATCTTCCAATCCAATCCAATGACCACGCACAACGACAAATAATCCAAACGAAATATTTATTTAATGAGCTAGCAAACAGTAAGCCCTTTCACCATAGGGCTTTTTCAAACTTCAACAGTAGCCTGTGACATTAAGCAGCTTTTATACATATAGGGAGAAATTCATCAGTGTAATTAGGTTAATTAATTAATTAAAATTTAGCTCAATTAAAAGCAAATCAAATCTTACAATATATAACAAATCTTTTAAAACTAAGATGAAATAACATTTATACATATGTAAAATTCTACAATACTATTTATTAAATAACCTTATAACTTCTATTCAAATTTAATACCTATGTTAATAAATAAATGTATGTATATATATATATATATTAAAAGGGCAAATTTCATATCAATAAAAATAATGATACATAAATAAACATATATTAAAAAGTCATATAATAAAAAGCATATAATAATAAAAGGCATAAAATGTATACCTAACTCATACCTGAAACAACTATGGAGGTAATAAAAGGTGGTGTGTGAATGCAGGATGAATGTAGCAGGAAATGTATATGTGTATGTTTAAGCATCTAGGAAGAGCTAACAGGGGGATATAGACAATAGACTGCTACTTGTATGTACTCAATGAACATAAAATGTGTATGTGATAAGTATAAAAACTGACATAGGAATGAAGACAATGAACCACTACTAAAAATCTGATGATGTAAGACTACCAATAACTATATGTCAAACTAATTCATGATTTAGGCCTAACCACCCTTTTCCTACGTAGTAATGGTTTCACTTGTACTTTGTCATTTATGCCTGGGAACTTGTCTGCTCTTAGGCGGACAATCCATCTAAGTTCACATTCCTGCAAATAAGAATCTATGTCTCCACCTCTAATACCAGGTTTAACTTGTTGTAACACATTAAAAATAAATGAATGCCCTGGTCCTGTACTCCTTACATGTTTTGCTAAGGCATTATTCTCAGATGCAGTCCTAATACTGTATATGTGTTCTCTAATGCGTTCCCTAAACTGCCTACAGGTCTTACCCACATAGAATACTGGGCATGACGTACATTTAGCAATATATACTACATTAATACTAGTACAACTAGTCCCAGAATTAAACTTATAAACTTTTTTCATAGATGGGTGTACAAAATTATCACTATTATCTATGTATTGACATTGATTACATTTTAGGCATGATGTGGTCTTGTAGTCTTTCATGGGTTCATTGCCATGTCTACTTAAAGGACGGTGACATAGTGTCCTCTTCAAATTGGGTTTATTCCTATAAGAGAAACATGGACTATTACCCACTATCTTAAATATGTCATGATCCAATTCAAAGATTTCCCAATGCTTACAAACAATTTCCCTAATTTTATCTACATCTCTTGAAAAAAATAGGGATAGCCTAACAACATCATTATTGTTCATAACAGATGTTACAAGTGGGCTTTCCTTCTCAGAAAAATATGGTTTAGACACACTTTCCCTCAACTTACTAACTAATCCTATGTTCCTGTCTATCTCTTCCACTTTATACTTCCTTTCTAATAACCTATTTTTAAGAGCATCAACTTCTTTAGAATGGCCTATATTGCACGGATTCAACCTAGATGCTCTAATAAACTGACCTTTCATAATATTATCAAAAACAAACCTTGGATGCATGCTTTGACGATGTAAAAGTGTGTTCCTATAACATGCTTTCCTGTATATAGAAGTATTCAAAAGACCAGTCGGTAATCTATTAATATGTATATCTAGAAATGGCACTTGATTTCGGGAGTAATTAATAGTAAATTTCAAAAAATCTGAGAGTCCATTAACTATTCCAAAGAAATCCAAAAGAGACTTATCATCCCCTTTCCAGATGAAAAAAAGGTCATCTACAAAACGTCTGTAGTAACCAATATTTTCCTGGAACTGTGGTAAAACAAATAAGGAATTCTCTTCCCAATCAGCCATCACAATGTTGGTGTAGCTATTGGCACATGAAGTGCCCATAGCTACGCCATCTTTTTGTATGAAAATGTGTTCCTCGAAAACAAAAATATTGTTCTCAAGGACAACCTCTAAAAACAATGAAAGTAAATCAACAGTTCCTTCATCAAAATCTGAATGGTTACGGACATATCTCTGGAACCTTATTACACCCTCTTCATTTGGAATTTTAGTAAATAAACTTACTACATCAAGTGTTACAAGTAAATAGGGTTCCATATCTTCCAATGTTCTAGTATATTCATATAGATCAACTAAAAAATGTTTACTGTCTTTCAGTATATGTTTATTCAAATCTATTAAGGGTCTCATAAAAAATTCCAACAAAATAGAAAATAGGTCAAATTAAACTGGCACTTCCCTTTGTTACTTCTATCCTTACTTTCATAATACTTGTAAACATCATTCTCTACCATTCTTGCAAAAGTATCTATTACTGGATGTAAGGGTGGAACATATAGGCTATTAGGTCTAAATCTCTCTATGTCCGCCTTCCTGTCTGTATTATGCTGAATTCCAAAATCTAATTTTAATTGAATATTTCTGATGAACATCTTTACATCTAGGATTGAGTCTGTAAGGTCACTGTCACGTGTAGGAATAAAGTTAAGTCCTACGTAGGAAAAGGGTGGTTAGGCCTAAATCATGAATTAGTTTGACATATAGTTATTGGTAGTCTTACATCATCAGATTTTTAGTAGTGGTTCATTGTCTTCATTCCTATGTCAGTTTTTATACTTATCACATACACATTTTATGTTCATTGAGTACATACAAGTAGCAGTCTATTGTCTATTTCCCCCTGTTAGCTCTTCCTAGATGCTTAAACATACACATATACATTTCCTGCTACATTCATCCTGCATTCACACACCACCCCTTTTATTACCTCCATAGTTGTTTCAGGTATGAGTTAGGTATACATTTTTATGCCTTTTATTATTATATGCTTTTTATTATATGCCTTTTTAATATATGTTTATTTATGTATCATTATTTTATTGATATGAAATTTGCCCTTTATATATATATATATATATATATATATATATATATATATATATATATATATATACATACATTTATTTATTAACATAGGTATTCATGATTAAATTTGAATAGAAGTTATAAGGTTATTGAGAATATTAAATAAATAGTATTGTAGAATTTTACATATGTATAAATGTTATTTCATCTTAGTTTTAAAAGATTTGTTATATATTGTAAGATTTGGTTTGCTTTTAATTGAGCTACATTTTAATTAATTAATTAACCTAATTACACTGATGAACTTCTCCATATATGTATAAAAGCTGCTTAATGTCACAGGCTACTGTTGAAGTTTGAAAAAGCCCTATGGTGAAAGCGCTTACTGTTTGCTAGCTCATTAAATAAATATTTCGTTTGGATTATTTGTTGTTGTGCGTGGTCATTGGATTGGATTGGAAGATTATGAACTTCTTTTGGGTTGAATAACCTTTTAGTATTCCTGGAAACGCTTTTCAACTGAGGTCGTTTCGCTCCAGTTTGTTGCTTTTATATATTAACACTTGTTTGAAACTAGGAGCGTTCATCTTTTAGCAGGAGCTTTATTACGTTGCTATTATCAATTCCTGTTTTACCTGCTAAGAGAAATGGCTATCAGTCCGTCGGATGTGAATGTGGAGTTACCATACAGACCGGATGAACCGGATCAGGTCAACCGGAAGTTGACACGATTTAGGAACTACCTGGCAGCCACGGAGAATATGCTACTGCTGTTTGAACCAGATATGGGAGAGGATAATAACCCTGACACAGAAGAGATAGGGAGAGACCTTAACAAACTAGAACTGGACTTTATTAAGTTAAAAAGACTTCAGTTGCAACGGCAACACTTTGAGGCATGCATCGAGAAACGCGTAGTACCTCGGGGGCTACGCGTTCTCAAGATGCCGACATCAGGTAATAATTTTCCTGAGCTGCTGCTGAAATGGCAGCAGCTCAATCTTGAATTAAGCTTCAATTATATCAAACTCCTTAATGAGTTTCATTCACAAGAAGAAGAGAAATTAAGGAAGAATGTGACTGAACAGTTTGAATGTTTTAATAATAAATTTAGAAGTTCTCAAGCACAGTATGGGATGGAAAAACTATTAGACAATGTCCAGTTGTTTGAAAAAAGGACTTTGGTACTAAAGAAAAATAAATTGTTAAGGGACATACAAGATTTCAGATGTGGGAATGTCTTCACTTGGCCATGCTTTATTAGACAACAAAGCAATGGCCTTGTGCACAGAAACATTGCTGAACGTAATATTGATAGTAATGTTAATGTAAGTGGAGCAGAGCCTGCTAACATTGATTTAGTTAGAACTGATGGTAATGAGAGCGTTGTTGTTAGAAACTCTATTGGAATGAACATCAATAATGTGACTGAGAATGTTAATGACATTTTAAATGAAAATACATCAGATGTTGTTCACATTGTTTATGAAGGGAATAATGTATTTTCTAGCTCAAACACAGGCAAGGTGACTAAAGAAAATATGGATAAAAGGAGTGAACCTGTGGTTAGGAAAAAGAATACCAAGGACATTCCTAATTCCCTTCACTCAGCTTATAGTAATAAATCCCCCCTTCATACCCCTTTCCCCATAGCTACCAATTCCTTCCCAGGGAGACAGAGATCCCAGAGCAGAGGGAGGAACAAATGGAAAGGATCGGGAGGGGAACAGGTGGGACCGACCCTAAAGAAATTATGGGAGAAAACAGGGGGACCTTAGTTGTTAATTTATCCAATAGGCCCTTAAATGTATTTGAAAAAGAAGTCCTGAATAAAGGACTTAACTTTATTCCTACACGTGACAGTGACCTTACAGACTCAATCCTAGATGTAAAGATGTTCATCAGAAATATTCAATTAAAATTAGATTTTGGAATTCAGCATAATACAGACAGGAAGGCGGACATAGAGAGATTTAGACCTAATAGCCTATATGTTCCACCCTTACATCCAGTAATAGATACTTTTGCAAGAATGGTAGAGAATGATGTTTACAAGTATTATGAAAGTAAGGATAGAAGTAACAAAGGGAAGCGTCAGTTTAATTTGACCTATCTACAGAGACAAGCATTGATTAATCTTAAAAATGATTTATCCATAGTCATAAGACCAGCTGATAAGGGTGGCCCTGTGGTCAGTTTAGACACTTCCTGTTATGTTGATACTATGACTAGAATGTTGAGTGATGAATCATTTTATGCTAGTATAACTCTTTTAGAGGTTGGTGTGAAGGTTTTTCAAGTGTATGATACCTTAGAGGACTTACACAAAAGTCATATTATATCTGACACTTTATTTGAATATCTTAAAGTGAAAAATCCTCTTATTCCTATCATACAGGGGTTGCCAAAGATTCATAAATCTTTGACTACCCCACCTATGAGACCAATAGTAGCAGGGCAGGGGTGGCTAACTGAGCCCTTCTCTATTTTGTTGGAATTTTTTATGAGACCCTTAGTAGATTTGAATAAACATATACTGAAAGACAGTAAACATTTTTTAGTTGATCTATATGAATATACTAGAACATTGGAAGATATGGAACCCTATTTACTTGTAACACTTGATGTAGTAAGTTTATTTTCTAAAATTCCAAATGAAGAGGGTGTAATAAGGTTCCAGAGATATGTCCGTAACCATTCAGATTTTTGATGAAGGAACTGTTGATTTACTTTCATTGTTTTTAGAGGTTGTCCTTGAGAACAATATTTTTGTTTTCGAGGAACACATTTTCATACAAAAAGATGGCGTAGCTATGGGCACTTCATGTGCCAATAGCTACGCCAACATTGTGATGGCTGATTGGGAAGAGAATTCCTTATTTGTTTTACCACAGTTCCAGGAAAATTTTGGTTACTACAGATGTTTTGTAGATGACCTTGTTTTCATCTGGAAAGGGGATGATAAGTCTCTTTTGGATTTCTTTGGAATAGTTAATGGACTCTCAGATTTTTTGAAATTTACTATTAATTATTCCCGAAATCAAGTGCCATTTCTAGATATACATATTAATAGATTACCGACTGGTCTTTTGAATACTTCTATATACAGGAAAGCATGTTATAGGAACACACTTTTACATCGTCAAAGCATGCATCCAAGGTTTGTTTTTGATAATATTATGAAAGGTCAGTTTATTAGAGCGTCTAGGTTGAATCCGTGCAATATAGGCCATTCTAAAGAAGTTGATGCTCTTAAAAATAGGTTATTAGAAAGGAAGTATAAAGTGGAAGAGATAGACAAGAACATAGGATTAGTTAGTAAGTTGAGGGAAAGTGTGGCTAAACCATATTTTTCTGAGAAGGAAAGCCCACTTGTAACATCTGTTATGAACAATAATGATGTTGTTAGGCTATCCCTATTTTTTTCAAGAGATGTAGATAAAATTAGGGAAATTATTTGTAAGCATTGGGAAATCTTTGAATTGGATCATGACATATTTAAGATAGAGGGTGATAGTCCATGTTTCTCTTATAGGAATAAACCTAATTTGAAGAGGACACTATGTTATCGTCCTTTAAGTAGACATGGCAATGAACCCATGAAAGACTACAATACCACATCATGCCTAAAATGTAATCAATGTCAATACATAGATAATAGTGATAATTTTGTACACCCATCTACGAAAAATGTTTATAAGTTTAATACTGGGACTAGTTGTACTAGTATTAATGTAGTATATATTGCTAAATGTACGTCATGCCCAGTATTCTATGTGGGTAAGACCTGTAGGCAGTTTAGGGAACGCATTAGAGAACACATATACAGTATTAGGACTGCATCTGAGAATAATGCCTTAGCAAAACATGTAAGGAGTACAGGACCAGGGCATTCATTTATTTTTAATGTGTTACAACAAGTTAAACCTGGTATTAGAGGTGGAGACATAGATTCTTATTTGCAGGAATGTGAACTTAGATGGATTGTCCGCTTAAGAGCAGACAAGTTCCCAGGCATAAATGACAAAGTACAAGTGAAACCATTACTACGTAGGAAAAGGGTGGTTAGGCCTAAATCATGAATTAGTTTGACATATAGTTATTGGTAGTCTTACATCATCAGATTTTTAGTTGTGGTTCATTGTCTTCATTCCTATGTCAGTTTTTATACTTATCACATACACATTTTATGTTCATTGAGTACATACAAGTAGCAGTCTATTGTCTATATCCCCCTGTTAGCTCTTCCTAGATGCTTAAACATACACATATACATTTCCTGCTACATTCATCCTGCATTCACACACCACCCCTTTTATTACCTCCATAGTTGTTTCAGGTATGAGTTAGGTATACATTTTTATGCCTTTTATTATTATATGCTTTTTATTATATGCCTTTTTAATATATGTTTACTTATGTATCATTATTTTACTGATATGAAATTTGTCCTTTATATATATATATATATATATATATATATATATATATATATATATATATACATTTATTTATTAACATAGGTATTCATGATTAAATTTGAATAGAAGTTATAAGGTTATTGAGAATATTAAATAAATAGTATTGTAGAATTTTACATATGTATAAATGTTATTTCATCTTAGTTTTAAAAGATTTGTTATATATTGTAAGATTTGGTTTGCTTTTAATTGAGCTAAATTTTAATTAATTAATTAACCTAATTACACTGATGAACTTCTCCCTATATGTATAAAAGCTGCTTAATGTCACAGGCTACTGTTGAAGTTTGAAAAAGCCCTATGGTGAAAGCGCTTACTGTTTGCTAGCTCATTAAATAAATATTTAGTTTGGATTATTTGTCGTTGTGCGTGGTCATTGGATTGGATTGGAAGGTTATGAACTTCTTTTGGGTTGAATAACCTTTTAGTATTCTTGGAAACACTTTTCAATTAATTTAAAAGACACATGTAATGCTTTGGGGCCAAATTCTTTACTATTCTCACACCAAGACTATAGACATGGTACCCACACTAAAATAGATAAAAGTTATATTGCATAAAAGCTTTATTCTAAAATCTTGAATTTTTCAATACAACCTTGTCCTTTTTCACATCCTAATTCCCTGTTGTTAACAATCCACTTGGAATTCAATCAATTAGTTATTACTTTAAGGATTCCTTCATATATCACAAAAATTAAAGACTTTAAATCTTGGATAACTTCTGAACTTCAGCTTTTCTTAGAGATTAACTATAAACCTGAAGCAAACAGTTATGGTTTGGGATTCTCTTAAGGCCTATCTATATGGCAAAACCATTAGCTGGTACAGAAATAAAATTAAATAATGGGACTCAGAGTTATAGCAACTCCAAAATCAAATATTATCTCTTAAATCTAATAAGAACTTAATTGCTATATTGCTGATAATAATACGAAAATAGAAGAAGCAACTAAGAAATACAATGAAATGTTATCCCATAAAACTAATTTAGCTATGGAAAACTGAAATTAAATTATTATGCTACCTCTCCTAAGCATCTTCATAACC
>NC_056749.1:761304306-761322979 GCF_019279795.1 Protopterus annectens
AACACACCCAAAAAATTAAAAATGCAGTTTAGAGAACAGTAGACAACTGTGAAATGCCACAACATTAATAATCAAAAAATGGTACTTACGTATTATCGCGACCACATTTTGTGATACAGTATATGTTTTTGACGTTTACTTCAATAACAAAAATTAAGTGTAAGAGGGAAGAGAAAACTGTTATAAAGTGTGCTGGGATATTGGTGGTACTTTTTTTATAAACGATTAGCATGTACAATTTTAAGACTTGTGGGTAGCGTGGTGTAAAGATGTTGAGCATTTCATTCAGCGATAACAGTGGTTGTATGTGTATATATGGTGGCCTGAAAGGACTGTGGGACTTAACGTACGATGTGAGGAGCTTTCAGGAGATTTATTTTTCAGCTTTACCTTGCTATGCTTGGACTTATTACTTAAAAGAAGAAATGGGACACAAGTCAGAAAGATTATTCTTCATGTTTACCTTATTTTAACTGAATGTTTTAGTTGAAAAGAAAAAAAAAACGGGGCACATGCAAAGTAATTTAGATAAAGTATTTAATGGTTATACTTTTTCAAACAGTATAGAGTAAATGGGACACATGCAATTTAATTTAGGTAAAGTATTTAATGGTTAAGCTTTTACAAACAATATAATGAAAGGTTTTTAGGAAAAATGAAACATACTCAGTAAATGTTGTTATAAGTAAACAATACTGCTTTGCTTTTATGTACTGATGCTTCTCATTTTAGTGCAATGTCTGTTTTAACTGCATTGATTTTAGTATGTGTTACGGCTCTAGAGATATGGATTGTTTAGTTGGTGCTGTAATGCTTTTCTGCGTACAAAGCAGAAAAGAAGTGGATTGCTTTGACAACATTTGATGGCACGAGAAAAGGAACGCATATGAAGTAATATGGAACATGCTAACTAACATGAGTTGCTAGGGATAAAACGGGAAACCTATTTTCAACACTTATTTTCTCAGCGGTTTGAATGGCAAACATTCCTAAAACTTAAAAACATTACAGAAAACATGTTCTTAAACTTGGGAAACCAAACTTGAGTACAGAGAATTATTTTGGCAGATAACACTGGATGCTACCAAACGACCTGGTATGAATGATATGCTTTCCATCATTCCAGTTTTAAAGCTTAGAGCTGCCAAGTTATAGTCTACAATATTATTTTTAGCCACTAGATGGTGATATACACTACACATTAACATAGTAACTTTTCATTATATACAAGTATAAGGAATTTCTTTTAAAATGTTTTAAAACAACTTTTATACAAATATATTTAAATATTCCTATGAATACAATGATTGTTTTTAACATTTGTTATTTATTTGGTTTTAATACTATCAAGTAAAAACTTTCAAGTGAATATTTTGTGTTTAAAACTTTTATCAGGGCATACTGAAATGCAATTAAATTATTCAATTAATCAATTTAGTTCCCTTGTATATAAAGTGCAAGCATTTTTAGCAAGTTGTAATTGTCTTTTGCTGAAGAAGGTGTTCGAAAACGTACTTGTTTGGATTTTTCAAGCGTTATTAAAGAGTTATTTCGCATTTTGGAATCATTTTTGGTTATTTCAACTAACCTTGGATTCGCATCTGTGGATTTATATCAAGGGATTTATATCTGTGGTTCTTTAGCCCTCATTTGGAGCTTCCAGAGTGAACTTTGGTGGTGTTTTTGGTAACGTGTTGTTCACTCAGTTCACATCTCCTTATTTTGGTTATTTGTAAAGGTTTTGAGATGGCGGAAGCTCCAGGGGCAGAGAACAATAATGAATCAACCCTTTACGAAAAGGGTGAACTCAGGAAAGTTATCGGTCAACTTTCCCAACTTGTGGAGCTCCTCACACCAGCGTGTGCATCCATTGTGTCTCTTGTTTCAGAGCGTTCGTTCTTTAGCAAGCAGCGTTTTTCTGCCAGAGATCCGCCCCCTTGCTTACCATCTAGTGACTTACTTCCTGGTTCAACGGAACATCCCAGAGGGGAGGTAGCAGGGCCGTCGGGTGTACTAAACAATTTGGATGACTTTGATGAGTTTCCTTTACTTCTACGTTCAAACCATGACAATGGTTTTGTCAACAATGGAACTGCACAAAACGGACATGCTTCCCTTCCAAAGGAACCACGAGAGCAGTGCATCCAGCGTGTGCCTCGTACACAAGGTGACATTAATCAACCTAATACTTCAATTGATTTCAATGCATTTCTGGATAAAAAGTTTTCTACAAATGTTTTTGGTTCTAATGCTGATTCTAATCAGACTGATAGCAGAAGTTATAATGAGAACCTTGATGCTTTATATTTTTATTTAGAAAAATATAAAAGATTAGGATGTGATTCAGCATTTTTACAGGAATGTATAGAAAAGGATATTGTGCCTAAGGGCTTGCGTGTTTGTAAGTACCCTAACAGGGTTGAAGAAGGCTCTGCCTTTCATAAAGAACTTATAAATATATTTGATAAGTGTGGTTTGGATATAACTAGGGCTATTATTACCGAGAATGACAGGGTTAGGACCCATTTATTGACCAAAATGAATACTATCAATAATAACATTATCAAAGATCTTATGTATAAAGTAGAATCAGGTAGACTTTCCTACAAAAATATTTTTTCCCAGATTGAGAAAGAATGTATTACCAATATGAAAAGGAAAGCACACAAACTAGATAGGGATATCAAAGCCTATAGATTGGGTACGGCTTACCCCAAACCCAGAACCTACAATACCTACCGGGGGGACATTGAAGGACACAAAACAATCAATCCAAATATGGATTTTGAGGAAGACCAAGTATTTTCTAATAATGATGGTGAGTTCAACAATGGGGATATCCCTTTAGATTATGTACCCCCTCCCTCCATGAGTCCGACAGATTACGCAACCGGTCACCTGTACATTACAACAACCATTACAACCAACACAGGGCCAATTTCAGGAGACAAATCAACACATTCAAGTGAATGGAAATACCCTAGAATACAATCACTATAAAATATTCAATTATAGTTCTTTAGAAATTTCATTGGGTTATTTTACATTGTTTGTCAAAGGTTTCAAATGCATTCCCCTTAGGAAGGTCAGTATTCCAAGGGTGGTGGTAGACCTAAAGTTATTTTTAAGAAAACAGAATTTGGGTCTTATGTTTGAGGGAACGGATACTGGTAATAGTTTACATTCCAATACTAATGAAAATTCTAATTTAAGAAAAAGAAGTATTTATAATCCCCCACTCCATCCACAGTTAAGAAATTTTGAAAAAGTGATGGAAAAAGAGATTCGAAATACCATTAGTACACATTATGTGTATTCTAATCTTTCTAAGAAGGAATCTAATTTACTCGAATCTTTGAAAAGTAACAAAACCATTAGAATTATGCAACCTGACAAGGGTGGGGGTACAGTGATTATGGACTATATTTCATATGAGTCCAAAATGAAGTAAAATCTACAAAATACTACTAATTATTCTAGAGCCTCCATAAATGAAGTCAATAATTCCAAAGCTAAAATCAATTTAATAATTAATGACTTATTATTGGAAGGTTCCATAGATTTTGAAACTTTAAATTTTTTAGTGAACAAAAATCCAAGAGTTCCTACGGTATTTGGTATTCCCAAGGTTGATAAAGACCAAAATGATCCTCCGTTAAGACTAATTGTCTCTTCTGAAGGTTCTATCACAACCCCCTTAGCCAAATATGTGGACGTACATTTGAAGGGACTATCTAATAAAGGTATTTCAGTGTTGAAAGATTCTTGGGATTTCCTCAGACAAATAAAAACCCATTTGTATTCTGAGAATGTTATATTTATAACTTTGGACATTATTGATTTATTTGGATCAATTCCACACGATATTGGTCTCCAGTGGCTTGAGGAAAGTATGGCCCAAAATGGTAATTTTTCAACAGACATATTTAGAACATGTCTCTTACTGATGGAGGTGGTTCTTAAGAATAATTTTATGTTCTTCCAAGGTGAATTTTTTAAGCAAGAAAGGGGTGTTGCCATGGGGGCAAAATGTTCACCAACCTACGCAAATATTATACTTTCCTGGTGGGAGACATTATATATTAACAATTGTCAATTTGTTAAATGTTGGAGCTTCTATAAACGCTTTCTTGACGATATTGTCATTTTTTGGACTGACACTGTGGAAAAGTTTTTTGAATTTTTGGATTACATCAAAAGCACAACCACGTTTTTAGATTTTACCTATACTATAGATTTTGAGGAGTGTGTCTACTTGGATGTTTTAATAAGCAAATGTAATGATCATTTTACCTCCAAAATATATAGGAAGCCAACATTTTCCAATTCTTATCTCCATTTTTCTAGTGGACACCCTTTTGGTCAAAAAAGGAATATTTTCAAGGGGCAAATCATTAGGACCAGCAGGATGACCTCTGAAGATCCAGATTTTATTAGGGACAGTGAATACGTTATGAATATGTTCAGAGATAGAGGATATCCAGACTACCTTATAGAAGAAATATATCAGATTGTATTAGAAGGAAGGAAGGGGAGATTCGCTCCAATTTTGGGACAAGATGTTTCCAAACCATTATGTAACCAAAGTGAACCAGAAGAAAATTCCTATGGAACTAATACCAACAGCAATAATTTTACAAAGGCCTATGTTATGGATGATACTGGTGATGCAAAGGTACTAAAAACCAAAATTAAACAGGAATGGGATAGGTTTAGGAATATCACTGATCTAGAATATATCAAAAATCAACACCTCCAATTCATATATAGGAAGGACATGAACCTCAAAAATATTTTTGAAATAGGGGGTACTATAAATATGAATGGTCAAACACACAGAGTTGGTACATTTAGGTGCGGATCCTGTTCTTAATGCCAATACATTCAAACAGGTACTACTATTTCCATTCCCAGCAGAAATAGGACAATTTCCAGTTCCAAATTTGCTAATTGCAATACCCAGAGAGTAGTGTACATAGCCAAATGCACTCCTGTGATTCATTTTATATAGGGAAAACAGAAAGGAAGCTTAGATCCAGAATATATGAACATTATTATGAAATTAAAAAAAGTAATGAACATAATGCTTTATTTCGTCATTCCCAGTACTGTAAAAATGCAGTTTTCAATTTTTTTGTTTTAGAGGTAGTATCAAAAGAAATCAGGGGTGGCATGTGGGAAACCAAACTTGAGTACAGAGAATTATTTTGACAGATAACACTGGATGCTACCAAACGACCTGGTATGAATGATATGCTTTCCATCATTCCAGTTTTAAAGCTTAGAGCTGCCAAGTTATAATCTACAATATTATTTTTAGCCACTAGATGGTGATATACACTACACATTAACATAGTAACTTTTCATTATATACAAGTATAAGGAATTTCTTTTAAAATGTTTTAAAACAACTTTTATACAAATATATTTAAATATTCCTATGAATACAATGATTGTTTTTAACATTTGTTATTTATTTGGTTTTAATACTATCAAGTAAAAACTTTCAAGTGAATATTTTGTGTTTAAAACTTTTATCAGGGCATACTGAAATGCAATTAAATTATTCAATTAATCAATTTAACAATCAGTTCCCTTGTATATAAAGTGCAAGCATTTTTAGCAAGTTGTAATTGTCTTTTGCTGAAGAAGGTGTTCGAAAACGTACTTGTTTGGATTTTTCAAGCGTTATTAAAGAGTTATTTCACATTTTTGAACCATTTTTGGTTATTTCAACTAACCTTGGATTCGCATCTGTGGATTTATATCAAGGGATTTATATCTGTGGTTCTTTAGCCCTCATTTGGAGCTTCCAGAGTGAACTTTGGTGGTGTTTTTGGTAACGTGTTGTTCACTCAGTTCACATCTCCTTATTTTGGTTATGTTCTTAAACTTCATAAAAGTTTATTACTATTTTTTCACCTAAACAGAAGCACTGGCCATAGGTTTAAAGTTAAATCAAGCACTAGTGCTTAACAACGTAAACAAGAAATAGCCACTGGTACTACATCAGCAGTAAATTGGTTCAAATAAGAATGCATCAAGAACCTCTGAAGCCAGCCAGATGTTTGAAGTGGTAAAAGACCCAGTTGCTAAAGCATGTAGTAAGATTGGCGATATTGTAGTTGAGGGCCTGACCAGATGTGCAGTAGCAAGCCCCGCCACAAACCCACCCCCCTGATATGTCATTCATGAATATGCATTCCCTCCGAATGTACAACCGAAGAAAAAGTGCGCTGAACTGGTGAGGCCCTCAACTACAATATTGCCGGAAAAAAACCTGTCGGTCTACAGTGAATCGTACCTTTCAACCTCCCATCTCCAAAATGGGAAACACTAGCCCTCAAAATGTGAAACATACCAACGACTGCTTACTAACCTGTCAGTCTACAGTGAATTGTACCTCTCAACTTCCCATCTCCAAAATGAAAAACGAGATTTTGTAGGACAAACCATACCCACGACCACTGAAAAGAACCTAACTTACTGTTTCGCCAACATAAAAACTGTATTCAAATGGCATCTGCTATTGTTTATTCCTGTTTGAATAATAAGTGAATATTCATAGTGATGTCTTCACTGACTTCATGAATATTTATCTGGTATTCGGCATGTTAGCTCGAGGGGGCACTACAGATCAGTAAATACTAAGGGTAAAGAAATGGGATAGATATACTGTTTGTCGTGCAAAATCTCATTTTACCACAAAAATGTCCCAGTCTAGGCAACTAAAAAGGTGGCAAGCCTAAAGTATGGTCGCCGGTTTTCCAACAACATTTAGTTTCTGAACTGCATTAAATAATGAAACTTACTTTATATTTTTTAAGAGGGGCAGGGAAGAAATGGGCCATTTGTGTACATTTAATATTTTCATCTCATTATGCACGAGCAAATTAAATATGTAGGCCGGGTTGTCACTCAATTTGCGACATGCCCACTTCTGCGCAAATCGAACTGGTGATGCCCTCAACTACAGTATCACCGTAAGATTAGCTTCTGGTACAAGCCATAAGTTTAGGACAACCTAAAAAAAACACAGTTGCTAAGCCAGAGAAAGCAGCAGGTAATGGTTACACTGCACAGATCATAAAAATAATACACAATCAGTTGCATAACATGCACTTACAGATAAACTTCCCATGAGATCAACAGGGGGAGATTACTAGCTTAAAGATGCGGCTGTTGTTTCTGGGACTGAAATAAGCTCACACAAGACATGAAAGAGGAAGGGGCCAGAAGTGAACTAGAATGTGATAAAAAAGGGAGGTGACAATGCAGATAGATAGCAAATCAGGGTATGTGCAATTCAAAAATAAACTGTTGCTCTGATGTCACATCTATAATGTTAGTCCTTCTTTTGTTACTTATGCTTTGTTTCCATTAAAAAGGAGTGAAAGCCCTTTTTAATTTTACCAATTGGATGCCCTAAGAAATTACCTTGTCTGAGGGCTGCAAGACAGTGAGTCAGCTATTGTTGAGTCAGAGACAGACTGGGAGGGTAGTGGGGATATATCACATAGAAGAAGAAAAAATAAACAGGTAAATGTTTCTTTAGAGACTGGAAGGGCTAAAATTACAGTTTAATGTGGAGTGTTTTAGGTTCATAGGTTCATAGGTTCATAGGTAGGTACTAGTCTATCTGCCCGAAGGCATTTATAAGCCTAACTGGAATGTGCTGGCTTTCACTGCCCCCTTAGATTAGTTCCCTGTGCCTCTGTCCAGCAGAGCCATTGAAGTGATCCCTGTGGTAAACCTTCTGTTTTCCATCCACTCTTCAAGGTTTCTCTTGAAGAGGGTTAGCGAGGAGCTCTGCCTAATGTAGATTGGAATCTTGTTCCAAAGCATGGGAAGTCTATGGGACAGGAATCTATCCCTCCAGCATGTCCTATTTATTGCAGTGATGAGGTTTAAATCCCTGGAACGTGTGGCTCGAGGGGATATGGTTTTCTTTAGGTGGAGCATGTCCATCAATTCTGGGTTGGACATGGCCTTGTATGTCAGGCAGAGATCACCTCTGAGTAGGAGGTATGCAACCGAGCACAGCTGGAGTTTCTTCAGTTGAGCTGCGTAGGGCATCTGCTTGAGGCCAGTGATCCTCTTGGGGAGGTACTTCTGTGGTCTTTCCAGTTGTTGCAGGTGTCTTGTAAAGTACATCCCAAATGGGGCATTGTACTCTATGATGGGTCTGATGAGTGATGCATAGAGGGGCCCAATGACCTCTTTTGATCTGGATGCAAACCCTTTTGTGATTAGGTGGGCCACATAGAAGGATTTTCTAACCACTTTGGCAATGTGATTATCAAAGGAGAGGTTACTATCTACTTGGGTCCCCAGATCCCTTATTATGTCTTCCGTATTTAGGGGGCTACCACCTATGTGGTAGTTTGTGGGTACTTTGTTTTTTCCAAAGGGGATGACTATGCACATTTTGGCATTTAGTTTGAGGCCATGGTTTTGGCACCAGGTATCTGTCTCAGTGAGACCCTTTTGGAGGATGTCTGTGTCAGCAGGAGAGTCAGTTATAGTCCCTAGTTTGCAGCCATCTGAGAACTTGGTCAGCCATAGTCCTCCTGTGCTTGCCTGTACCTCTGAGAAGTATATGCCAAACAGGAGCAGTCCTAGGACTGAGCCCTGGGGCACCATTTGTAACCGGTTTAGAGTCAGACCTAGCTCCCACAACTCTTACAATGTGGGTTCTGTCTGTGAGCCAGCTGGAAACCCATCTTATGACGTAGGGGTTTATGTTCAGGCTGGTGAGCTTGTTTATAATACCTGAGTGGGGAATGGTGTTGAAGGCCTTTGCGAGGTCTAGGTAAGCTGTGTGTATCACCATTCCATCGTCTATAGCCTTAGTAACTGTCTCAAAGAAGTCCACCAGGTTTAGGAGGCATGATCTGCCCTTAACAAAGCCGAACTGGGTAGGGTCCAGTGTTTGAAGGTTTCCAATGTCTCTGTTAATGAGATCCATGATGATGCACTCCATAGCTTTGCAGACCAAGCTAGTCAGGCTTATAGGGTGATAGTTCCCAGGGTCCATTGTGGCTTCAGCATTGTGGAGTGGAATAACCATTGCTGTGCACCACTCTGAGGGCATGTAGCCTGTGGAGAGGCTGAGTTTAAACAGTGTGTTTAGGTGAGGGGTTAGTTCATCTTTGAGCTCATGTAGGATGCAGCCTGGGACACCGTCTGGTCCCATTGATGCTGTGTTTTTGGCTTTGGAGTGGGCTGTTTTAACCTGAGTGTCTGTGATTTCAGGGGAACTAAATTCATCTGGTATAGTTATGGGCCCTTTTGTGGGTGAGAGGGGGGTGAAGTTTGCACTGAACCTGTCTGCCAGGATGTTGGCTATATCAGTCGGTTCAGTATATTTTGTGCCATTCTGCACTAACTCCGAGCAGATCTAAGAATTGCCACTTAGATTCTTGGCATAGCTAAAGAATGCCTTGTGGTTATCCTTGGAGTCCATGGCAATTTTTCTTTTGAAGCTAGCCTTGGATGATTTTATGAGGGAAGGTAGTTTCTTGCTGATACTGATCAGGGATGTTTTCCCTTCTTGGGATTTTACTCTTTTCTGTACTAGTTTCTTGTGTTTTACAGACTTTAAGTGAAGAAACCAGAATTTCTGTAGCTGGGGGTGTGTGACTCAAATGTCTGAGGGCTGAAAGTGATTGAGTCTGCTAATGTTGACTGGGAGGGTAGTGGGGATGTATCATATACCAAAAAGGATGGATAAATGTTTCTTTGGAGACTGGAAGGGCTAGAATTGCAGTTTGGAGTAGAGGGCTTTTACAGACTTGAGGGGTAGAAATTTCTACATGGGGGGCTGAAATCCCTTCAGCTGGCTTGTGCATTTATGCATTTATGTTCAGATAATTAAGGATTACATCAAAAAACACAACCTACTAATGTATTTATGTTCAGATAATTAAGGATTACATCAAAAAACACAACCTACTAATGTCTTTTCCATTATAATGAGACATACATTTAAGTTCTGCAAGATTCTTCATGGTTTACTATTGTTTATTCGAATGGAAAAACATTTTCCATTCAAATAAACAAATGGTAATACCAAAAGTAAAAAAAAAAACTAACGTTCACGATGTCAAACCAAATGCCCAATGCATTTGACTCGACATTGTTGTCAAAACCACCATGTGATAGCCATATAGGAGCTGATGTAAATCAAACTCCTATACAGTTATCACATTTTTGCAGGGGTCAAGCCCCCCTGCACCCCCATGTGGGGTCTGCACCCCCCACATCCCCCCTACTTATATATTCTAACTCCGAGATTGCACTACAGTGGGGATGTGGATGAATTTCCACTCCTCACTGTACCACAATTTCCATGCAGATAGTCAATTTCCACTTATGCGAATGCAGTTGTGCATTCACATAAGTGGAGTCGACTATCTAGTGCAAAACTGCTTGTGCATTTGACATTTTGTCTTTCAGCACATTGCAGCTGATAGAATGTTGTTCGCACAAACAATATTAAACCATTCTTCAGTACAGTTGGAAGTCCCACTGGCTTTACTTATGCTAGTGGTGTTATTTGCCACAGGATAGGAGCCACAAATTCTATGAGACACAGCTGGCTTGGGGAGATAAGCTTGCCATGAGACCATCAGGGTAGGATTCCTAGTTTAAAGATAAACTAAACAAACTAGAATAAAAATACTTTCACAATACTTTAGGAATTAGTAGCAAGGTCAAATCTGTCTAGAACTTGGCAACTGTTAGCAGTGCAGTGTGTGTGGTTAGGAAGCACAAGTAGAGCAGCAGGTCTTGCTACGTGACAAAATTTATAAACTACACTGAAAAGTCACAAACACTCAGAAAGAAGACAACTGTAAATTTAATGTAGCCTTATATGGAACTGTAGTTACACTGAGTATCTTCAGAAACAAGTGTCTCATAGTGTTATATAATATGCCAAATAATAGTATGTGAATTGTATCTATTTGTTCAAACTTCACCAACACTTTAATGATGCATTTTCATTTTCACCAAACCTATTTTCCATAATGTTTATTTGCTGTTTCTAAACCAATAACTCAATACCATTTCCAGAGGCTATCTCAATACAGATGACAATGCAGAAGATTTAGGCTATAAGATATGAATGAGCTGCTTCCTGTATTTCATGGTTTGAGTCCTTCAATTGCCATTTAATTAGCATGTGCCTCAAAGCAGGTCACTTAACCAAAGAGTGTACCTGGGCTAAGTCTAAAATGGTCAAGTTATCACAATTTCTGCATCTGTGTAAAAAAATATATAAATAAATCAATACAAACACAAGTGCTCATTCTGCCTGCATTAAGTAATTAAAATGCCAAGTCCCTTATTTTTCAAATGGTATGTTATGTGTTAGTCTATGAGTAGAACTGTTTATTTATTTGTTTGATTGTTTATTTATTTGTTAATTTAAAATAGGTAGACTGCACAGAGGGTTTATTTCCACTTATGACCTTTTTGAATATCAAAAGTAAAATATAGTGTACATACACTATTAAATGGCAACATAACAGCATATTGCTGGTCTAAAGATCCTTGGTTACCAAGATAGGCTAGAATCCTTATCTCTGTATTTCATTTCCTATAGATTCCTATGAAGGCTTATGTCACAAACTCATCCCTTGCCTGGCCTACTTTTCCCTTCCAGAAGTGATGGTAATCTTCTGACCCACTTGCCTTACAGTTTCTATAATCCTATGAACTATTAATAAATAAACTTGAAATAAAGAAGTAACAATTGAGACATAGGTTTTTGATCAATAAGCTAATTTCTTAGCATCAGAAAGGTGGCTGATCAAATCATACAAAAATTCTCAAAAAGTGGTTAGGAACATGGTGTTCACAGCAATAGAATTCTATAACTTTGGTTCCCAGCATGAAAAGCCTTCTTTGAAAATTTCAGAAATTGTAGATATAGTTCAAGAAAATGGAATTAACAAAAGATTATGGTACATATTCAATTCAAGAAACACATTTGGAAGAGTAATGAAGAGGGAGTAATGTCTGGCTTCATCTGTATGTCCTTGTAATTCACAAGCATACATCACAAATGCTTGAAAGCAGTTCCTTGTGATGCAAAGGCCTAAGTACTTAGAATCCTATATCACCAAACACCTAAGCTTGTTAGTAATGTGGGGAAATGTAACATTTTTCAGAAACAAAAAACAATGAAAAAGTTGCTGGAGACCACACTTGTATCCAGAAGATAAACACTTTATTCAAACAAGTGCAAGGTTGAGCTCTTTCATCAGGTAGCACAGTCCCTGACTTCATCAGAACAAATTCAATTCAAATAACATTCATTAAATATCCATGACACAGGAAATGACTTAAAAACAGTTAACTGATAATTAAATACAAAGAACGCTGATAAAAAAAAAAATAAATACATGGGTAATGACCATGACTTATATAATGAACCAAAATTGAAACATCCTTCAGGCAACCTTACTATTGTTGAACCTAAACCAACTGAAACAGCAGCAGTTTCAAGAATAAAATGGCACTGGTTACAACAACCAACTTCCTCATGCCTTTCCTGGTTGTTATATTCCTATGAGAAACAGACAGCTCCAAGTATTGCTTCAAATTCTTTCCTCTTTTAAAAACAAAATTAGTGCTGTCTCCCATTAAGGAGAAAATCTCCCTGTCTGACTTAAATATGGACCAATATTTATTAACTATTTGTCTAACCTTAACAGTAAATGGGTGGTGTTCAAAAATTAAACTTTTTGACCTATCTGTTACACCCTGACAGGGCAAAAAACGTATCTAACTGTCCCCAAATCGGTTGGAACCAACCTGGCCTATTCCGTTCAACCTCATCCCTCATTTTAACAATAAAATCAAATGGATAACCTCTTTCCAAAAACATATTGGAAAGAATATCACACTCCTTAACAAATGTCTCATCATCAGAAACCATACAGGACAGGCAAATTAACTGGCCCTTAACTAGGGATCTTTTCTGATTAAGTGGATGTAAACTATTAAAATGTAGACAGGCATTAGAAAAAATTGGTTTTCTATAGATATTTGATTTAACCATACCACCATCACAGTGAATGAAACCATCCAAGTAACTCACATAATTAAAAGGAACATAATGAGTACATTTTAAGAAATGGGAAGAAGTATTGATGAAGATGATAAAAGTCTGTAACTCATCAGGAGAAGCTGAGCAAATAAAAAAAATATCATCCAAAAATTGGACATAATATACCCAACATTTTGAAAAACTTGAGGTAAACAAAATCTGTTGTTCCTACCACCACATGATTAGACTTGCAAAACTGGGGGCACAAGTGGCCCCCGTAGCAACACCACATTTTTGCTTATAAAATTCTCCATCAAAACAAATAAAATATTACTTTAAAATAAATTACAGAAGTTTAATGAAAATAGTAATTTCCAAACTAGAAAACTAGTCAAAAAATTCTAAATAATCAGCAAACCAAGATCAACCAAGATCAAAGGAAAAACATCCAAATAAATCTTGTACATCAATACATACAGACATAAAATTTTCTGATGTGAGAAGTTTGGGGAAATGCCTCAAAACTCCCAGGAATCCTTCAATATATAGTTGTAATTCCCCAGGACATTTTTCAACATTTTATCAACAAACAAGGCCAAGGAAAAAGTTTTTGATTTTTTTGTTGATATGATCGGTCTCATGGGGGGGTCAGTATCATTCTTATGGACTTTAGGAAGACCAAACAAAACTGGAATATTGGGTTTAGGAATAAATAAAAAATCAAATGTTTCACGAGAAATATGACCACAAGATCATAAATCTTTCAACCATAAATCTATCGCCTTATATGCAATGTAGACCTCATTAAGTGAAACTATCTCATATTTGTCCATATCTAAAAGAAAGGTTTACATCCTAGTTGAATAGTCTGTCACATCCAATATCATGAACCCCCCTCCCTTGTCAGGCTTCATAATCTTCAGGCCATTGTTGCCAGAAAAAAACTTTAAAACCTCTTGCTCATGTGGATTTAAGTTGAAATATCACCCATAATGTGAACAAGAGGAATGAGAGATCTCATTGATTTCCCTTCTACACATATCTTCAAAGGCACTAGTGAGTGCGATGTATGGTGAAACAAGCATGCTTTTCTTTTTAATAACCCAATTGCTAGAACAAAGAGACTGTGCAGTATCTAATAAACCAATGCTTTTGTTCCTGTAATAAACAGACAAATTTAATTTATGAACAAACAACTTTCATTCTAATGTGTTTGTTGAATTAAAATACCTAGTGGGTATGAATGAAAAGCCTCACCATGACACAGGAAATGACCTGTTTCTCATAGGAATATAGGGAGAGGCATGAGGAAATGTGGTTGTTGTAACCACTGCCATTTTATTCTTTTTTCCCAACAGTTTTTATTTGATTTTTACAAACACAATTAACAATCAGAACAACTCAAACTTAAAGAAAAACAACCATATAATCAACAATAAGTAACTATATACAACCATCCATGACAATGTTCTATATGGAGTATATACAGCTTTAATATTTGTCCAATAAAACTTGAAATTTCTGCTAGGATATTATTTTATGTGTTATATTAGATTTTCTACTTAGAATAGTTTGCATTTCTTTTTTACACGCACTTTTAGCTAAACTTATAAAGTCAATGAATGCAGGCTCTTGTTTATTCTTCCAATACATTGTGATTATTTTTCTAGCAATTGCTAAAAGTGACCAAAGAAGAGGTATCTGATATCTTGGAATGACATTTGGTATTGGAATATTAAATAACAACAAATAAACAGATATGAGGCAATTATCTGACCATAAAGCCATTACAAAATATCTGAAATCAATCCAAAATTATTGTAGAACTACTCTGCATTCAATAAACATATGAACCCAATTGGCCTATAACATTTCATCACATCTCCAGCATTTTATTTCTTTACTCTTAGAAATAATGGCAATTTTATAGGGAGTAAATAAGCTTCTATGAAGAAATTTCCATGTAAACAGTTTACAGTAAAGAGAAGATGTTGTATTATTTAAGGAATGTAATAACAATTTTTTTGTCCTCCTCTGAAAAAGGTACTTTGTTGACTTTTGTGGAATAGTCCCAGAATGCCAAGTCAAATGATAAAGTTTCATCACGTAAGATTATATATATATATATATATATATATATATATATATATATATGTATATATATGTATATATAATATATATATATATATATATATATATATATATAATATATATATATATATATATATACACACACACACACACACACACACACACACACACACACACATATATATATATATATATATATATATATATATATATATGTGTGTGTGTGTGTGTGTGAAATGCACAATTTATTATTAATGTCTGGACAATCATTACACATTAAAAGTTGTAGTAGTTTTGGTAGTGTGTCCATTTCTGAACTAATTTATATTTTCACTTTATTTTCAATGAACTGTCATAATATTTGTAGAGATAGCCAATTACCTTGATTAACATTATATCTGGCTAGTAGAAAATTTGCTGAGTGAATCTTGTATTATCTAAAAATTGGTACCAACATTTTAAATTATTATTTTTTAAATTTAGCATTTTGCTTAAATTAAAGGATACTAAACAATCTGGAATGTATGCTATGGTAAATATTAGAAAACCTAGCTCTTTAATATTATAGTTGCATTCTATTACACTTTTAAAGGTACTAAAGATTTGATTTATACCATAAGTGAGATGATTGAATTTTTTATTATCTAAACAAAAATATCTCAGTACTCAATACACTTTACTAATGCCTAACATGGAATTTATTTGTACTTCATAGCTAATACTAGATACTATATGGATTTCATGTAGTTATTGCCAGCTTGAAATGTTGGTGTTACTTAACCAATGTAGTACTATGTTAATAATAGTCAATTTTGCATATAATTCTATGTTAGGAAAATTGAGTCCATTGTTGTTCCAGCCTCTTGCATGCCAATTATATGCTATCCTCAGTTTTTGAGAGAGCCAGAGAAACTTAAGTAATATACTGTTTATTTGCTGAATCTTTTTGGGGAGGAATTAAAATCAGAGATTGCGTATAAAATAAAATTTAAATAAAATAACCATTTTTATCAATATGAGTCTATCCTCCATGGTAAAAATCATTTAATCCAATTATTAATTAACTTAGCAATAGTGTTTAATAGAGTAGTATAATTTAAAAGTACTGTCTCTTTCCAGGTAGATTTTACACTAATGCCCAAATATTGTTAAGTTTTATTTTCTCAATTAAAGTTTCTATAAACTTGCAAGTTTTTATTAATTTTCTTATTGATTAATAATGTTTCAGTTTTATTCTGATTGCATTTTAGTCCTGAAATATTTTCAAAATAATGTATTGACTTAATGATGTGGTGTAAAGAAGAATCTATATCCTCACTTCTTAAAAGGATATCATCTGAGAATAGTTGAATTTTAGAACAATGTTCACTATTTGATTAAAATCCCTTTATGTTAATATTATTTCTTATATAATTAGCAAAAGGTTCTGTTGACAGTGCACACAATAAGGGTAATAAAGGACAACATTGTTTTTTTTCCCTTTTGAAATTTTAAATGATGGCGATAAATTTGACCCTATTTTGACTTAGGCTTGGGAGTTCTTATATAAACTTAGTATTAGATTTATAACATCTAGAGAAAAATTATACCCTTTAAGTATTTTTGCAAATAAGTCCAGCTAATAGAATCAAAAGCTTTATCAATATCCAAACTAATAATGGAGAGTTGATTTTTAGTTTTATAAGCAACATCAATCAATGATAATTTGATGATATTACCTTGAACTTTTCTATGTAAAATAAAACCTGCTTGATCATATTCAGTTAAATAAGGTAAAATCTTATTCAATCTCTTAGCCAATATGGGCATAAAGATTTTATAATCAGCATTTAACAAACAGCTAGGTCTATAGAAGGAACAAAGTTGAGAATTTTTGCCTTCTTTTAAAATAGGGCAAGTCAAGGAATATTTCCAAGAAGGGGGGTTCAATTCTTTTTTAATAATTGAGAATGCATTTAACAGAATTTTTAAAGTTGAATCTGGGAGAAATTTATACATTTCTGAGATAATTTCATCCAAACCAGGGGCTTTATTATTTTTCAGATTTTTGATTTGGTCTTTCAATTCTGTTAATGTAATAGTTTTATCTGATATACTCATTTTGTTGTTTTGATATTCTATTTGTGATATTGTTTTTAGTAAATATATCAATAATATCTTCATTTTCTAGAGGGATATTTTTTTATCATTAATTGATTTATAATATATTCTAAAAGCATCTACAATACCTTTTAGATCATTTTTTTTTCTTGTAGAATTATTATCTGTGTACTTAATTTCATTGATACAATTTAAATTATTAACTTGTTTAGTCCTAATGGCTAACTTATTCAGATGTTTAGGGTTTACAGAATAAGATTGTAGCTTAAGTCTTCCTAGGTTAATTGTAACTTTGTGGTTCAATATTTCAAAATATTTTTGGTTTAAACGTAATAGTTCTGAATGTACAACCTTATCATTAGGTTTTAATTTTAATTTTAATTTATTTTAGTCTGTAATTCTAATAACGGGTCTACTTTATGTGTTCGAAGTTCGAGAATATTGAATATGATATTCTGGACATGAGTACACAGAAAGTGCAAAACATTTAACATGTAAACGGAAATCACCTTAGGTGGAGATTTCTGTTTACTTCAATGTAGTGTGATCTTGGAGTTGGTATATTTAGGTAGCGGGGGGTGTGGGAGTAGTTTAAATTCTTTTTTTTTTGTGTATTTTTTTTTGGACTTGAATAGTTTAATAGTTCAATGCATATGGTTCGATCCATATGCTTTCTCAGCTATTAAACTTTTGAGGTTCTAAAGTAGACCCCTAATAACTCCTTATTCCATTCATTTCTCCTTAGTAAATACAATTTTTTTATTCTACCATAAAGGAAAGCTTTTAATGCATCCCATAGTATGATGTCATCAACTTCACCTTTATTATTAATCTCCAAAAAGTGTTTACTTCATGTAATACCCAATCTTTAAAACCATTAATTTTTATTATATAGGCTGGAATCCTTTGCAAAAAAAATAAAATATTTCTTAAAGTAATATTGAAAATAAGGGCATTATGATCAGAAAGTGGACATGACATAATTAAGACATCTTCTAGTTTGTACTATAAGTTATTAGAAATAAGTACTTTATCAATGTTTGTTTGAGTTCTAAATCTAAATGAGCAGTGAGTATAATTAAGGGAAGTAACAATTCTTTGATCACAAATATCTCTAAGATTCATTGAGGTTATATAATGATTTAGTTATTTAGATTGTGCTGTCATTTTATTTTTATTACCCCTGGGGGTGTCTCCATGAGATAATAAACAGTTAATATCTCCAGCTCATATGATTTTGCCTCTAGCATGCAAAGTTATAATGTCTAAGTATTTCTCTACATGTTTTGTGCCTAGAGCAAGTATCCAATAAGAATTAATTAAAGTATAACACTTCTTATTGATTTCTAATACTACCAAATATAGCATTCCCTCATTATCAGAAAAAGTACTAAGTATTTAGGCATTGTGGAGAATTTTTCCACA
>NC_056749.1:761323479-761357647 GCF_019279795.1 Protopterus annectens
GAGTAATAAATGGGTAATAATTTCCACTGATTAAATACAAAGCCCTACTTGTCTTAGGTTTTGGAAAAGTCAAACATGAGTTATTAAAGTGAGGGTCTCTGTATCCATCAACCTAACTGACAAGGAAACATTTAATGTGAAAAATCAGTAGTGTACCTCACATTAAATTTTTCCTTGTGGCACTGGAGTCAGTTAGGTTTATGGATACAGAGACCCTCACTGGTGTAACTCTTCCATTTCTTGCTAAGCCGAGGTGGTGCAGTGGTAGCGTTGTTGCCTCACAGCAAGAAGTTCTCTTGTTCAATTCTCGGCTGGGGTGCCTTCTGTGTGGAGTCTGCATGTTCTCCCTGCGGTCGAGTGGCATTCGAAAGACATGCGTGAATGGGCGTGCCTTTGCTAAAGGTTGGGCATCGGGCTGGCAACTAGGCACCATAAAAATCTACTGCCAATCATTAGCGGACCAGAGTTCCGCTGTGGTGACCCCTAACCGGGAAAAGCTGAAAAGACAAACAACCTCTTCCGTTTCTGTTTACCATACTAGCTGAGTAACTTGTGAGAAAATTTCCCATGGCCAGATTTTCATTTTCATCTTACTACTGCTTTCTACCTGAACAAGAACTCCCAAGTTCTAATAGGTGATGCAAACACCAAGGTACTTCAAATAGAAATGTTTTTATCATTGAAAATGTAGAGTTCCACCTTTAATTATTATGAACAATGCATTTACATGTTGTTTTTCCAAACCACTCTCAGAGATACCTACTAACTATGATTCTAAGTAATAACCATTGAAACTCATATTAAATTACTGGAGGTGGGGACAATGTCATGTTCCTCCTCATTATGCTGTGTAACAGTAATTAACTAGTTACAAGTGAATGACTCAGAAAGCAAAGATACACAGACATTTATATGTGACTTCTAAAGCAGAAAATAATAATTCCACAAGTATTCTATTCCCCCTTTTCTTTCATTGCATCCAAAAAAGTCAATGTGAGTTTTCTTGCCAAGATTGAAACCTTTTGTCATGTACCCTAAATGCAAGTGGGGTTCACATTCAGACCATGCAAAGATCAGTCTGTTAATTTATGAGTCCACCTCTCCACCTGACTGTGTTCAAACAAAGCTAGATTAACCATCTGACTGGGCTATTGCTGATGTTTGAGAATCAATAATCAACTTGGGGGCATGGCCGGGATGAGAATCAATAATCAACACAGCACAGTCCCTTTGAGCAAGAACAATGATGCTACACACATTTTTCTTTACTGAGTCAAGGACTCCTCCTTGCACAGCTCTCATATCTTCCTCTTGGTCCTTGAATGACTGAATCCCCAGCCAGAAAAAAAAGGCTTTCATAGTTGCAAGGTAAATAATTTTAAATCACAGAGATCTCTACCTGCACGTTTGTATCACTGTGGTTTTATTTATCCATGGAATTGTCATGATTCATAAAAATGCTATTATCTTTCAAATGTAGTTGTTTCCCAGAATCTCACAGCTTAGTCAACAGTCTTTTAAGTGAAAGTAACACATTTTAGGAGGACTGGTCATGGGTTCTATTCTTGCAAGTGGTGCGAAAACTTGATCTATCTTTTCTAGTTTAATCTCATCCTTGAAAATCATTGTTTGTTCTGACAATCTGTCCTTCAAAAGCACCATCTTGTTTCTGGCCTCAGCATTCACTGCTATACAATTTACTCTCATGTTTTTACATTATGCTCTATACTCCTGCTCTATGAATATAACCTTCACTGTCACCCGTCTGACTTCCAAGGATTTTGCCTAAATTTTCATTTCTATGTTCTCCTCCATTAATAGCTTGAGATTGTCTTAATGCTCATTTAATACTTCTCTTTTTCATTTATTGTGATGTTGTTAGTTTATATTCTGTCCTTTAATGCTGCATTCAGTTTTAAGACTTCATCTATAACCATACTGCTGGAGATTGGTGATTGAGCTGTTGTCTTGTTGTTTCCTGTTCATTATTACAGTCTCAGTAACTACTTTATACCTCTTGTTTTGAAACTCTTTCTAGCAATACGTATTGTATACTCTGTCCATTTCCTGCTCTATAAGTCATCTCATGAACTGGAGATTTAATACTAAATTACAACCAAAGTGCATAAAGTGCAACAGAAGGCATTAGTTCTTGAGCTCTTTTGCCATGCCATACTGGAAGTCCCATATCTGGGTTGCTGATGATAGTATAGCCAGCCCTTGGTTCTTAAAGAAATACTCATAGTGCAAGTTATTGTGTGATACCTAATCCTTTTCACCATTATCCAACAGCCTTCTTTATATCTAAACAAATGTAAAAGCAAGAATCAACATCTCTTTTATCCAGATAATTAGTGCTTAAAGGTATCTACCAGTTTTACTCAAAACAGATACACCATACATCCATACCAATTGTAACATGAACTATCATACACACATTACTAATATATTGTTAAGTCTTTATTCACTATTTCCCAATATAATGGCTAACTGGTTTTGCAAAAAAAAATCCAAAATGTGTGGTCAGCATCTTTAACTGTTGCTATGTTAGTTGCACCTTTGCAACATTAAACATGTCTTGTATTATTTGTACCTCAGATAAGTAAACAAACAAAAGTTTATTTTCTGTCTTTCATATTATTTATAATATGTATTGAAACAGAACTTATCACTTGTCCCTATTTTCCCTAAAACCTGAAAGGCTTGCCCATTTCTTACTTTAATATGGAAGAATTTGAAATAAGTCTCTTCATCATGAATGCAGTCTACATGTCCATCAATTGCGTATCATTAACATCTCAAAGTCATGCTCAAGACAATTTGATACACTCCCACCTGCCATCCTGTCATTGTATCAACCCTTTCTAGGTTTAAACTGGACCAGGAAGTAGTAGATGTGACCTATTGCTGATATATTGGGGCATTAGTAACCATCTCATTGGCCACTCTACTAGCAATGGTGGATTTCATTTCCTTCTGGAATGTTTGTTCTTACCTAATTAGAGATTACATCATATTTAACACTGGCATTTTGTGCAATCCTCTTCCCTACTCCACACAAACAGTCTAAAAAAAAAATCCACTAGCAAACATCTTAAAGGAATCACAAGTTAAAGCTTTCCTTGGTGTATCAGTATGAACAATAGTTAGAGGATTCCTTGACTTTTTTTCCTTACAACAAATGATTGCCTATCCAGTAAGAGAAGCTTATCCTTCCAGTAAACACCAACTAAGTTTGCAGCTGTTACCACTCTGCAAAGTTTTTCCATTTTAATAATTTACTACCTTCTTTGGTGATCATAATGCCATTGCTTTCTGCTTGTCTTCCTTTCCATGTGTAACTTCCAAACTAGAAAGATATCTTAGTGCATTTCACTACTGGTCCATTTAATTAGTTTTAACAATAAATGCTAGGAAAACTGAATCTTTGATGTTTGGAACAGCAAAGGAACTATCCCATGTCCCCAAAGATTTGTCTGTTTCATCATTATTATGAGATGATTTACAATCTGGTCAGCATGTTAGATACCTACTTTTTTGTCTCAGATCTTAAGTTATATTAGCACTAAACTAAAGGACATTCCCACTACTAACTATAGAATTGTTGGCATGAACTCTAAAGCAAAATATGTGCTCTCATTTACTGTAGAAAATGGACTGCAACTTATTTCAGCAGTCCTTCATTTCAAACCAAATAATTCATACTCTGCTAAACATGATTTGTGGATTAATGGTTTACTCACCTGAGGTGGATTATTCATATGCTAGCCTTTTAGAAGCAAAAGCTATTACTCTGACAGCCAGAGAGTCTTAATTTATATTGATATATAATAACATGTTTCACCTCTGTTCACTTACTTCACAAGAGCTCATAATACAATTGCTTGAATTTAAAAGCTTGATTTATTACTTGTTCAGCCTTTATTTCACCAAGAGACATACCAGTAAGATGTTTTTTGCTGGTATGTGTCTATTTAATAGTCTGGTATTACAGCATCTAAAAGAATAAGGGAAATGGGCATTATATTGCCTAATAGTGTGGGTAAATCCCGCATTACCCACGCCCAGGCATGGGTTATTGCTATAACACATACCTCAAAGAAACAATAGTCGAGTACTTAAATTGTACTTCTACACCTCTAAAGGAACTGTTTCTGAAAAATACCAAACTAAACTCACGCAACCCAAAACTAAAACCAGTGAAAAAGTTTCTGTGGATCACACTTGTATCCAGAAGATAAACACTTTATTCAAACAAGTGCAAGGTTGAGTGCTTTTGTCAGGTAGCACAATCCCTGACTTCATCAGAACAAATACAATTCAAATAGCATTCATTAAATAGCCATGACACAGGAACTTACTTAAAAACAATTAACTGATAATTAAATACAAAGAACACTGATCAAAAGAAAACTGAAAACATGGGTAATGACCATGACTTATATACTGAACCAAAACTGAAACACTTAGTAATAAGCTTTAAGTTTTAAAACACTTGAAATTGATACATTTTCATTTAATCTAGGTGGATCCACAGAATTTAAAAGAAGTTGCCATAGTAACACCTTAACTTTTCAAGAACAGCAAACTTGAATATAGTAAAATTAGAACACACCAAGGTATGTTTATAAAGTGCATTTCTGAAGTTTTTGTTCTTTATATCATATAAGTGTTCATAGATCCTATATAAAATGAATTACATGATGAGCAAAGAGCAATGTAAACTAATCTAGATGAATTAGAATCACATCCTATAGACAGCCTTACTGTTATTGGACCTAAACCCACAGAAACAACATCAGTTTCAAGAATAAAATGGCACTGATTCCAACAACCACACTTCCTCATGCCTTTCCTGGTAGTTATAGTCCTATGAGAAACAGGGAGCTCAAAGTATTGCTTCAAATACTTTCCTCTTTTAAAAACAAAATTAGGGTATTCTCCCAACAAGGAGAAAATCTCCCTGTCTGACTTAAATATGGACCAATATTAATTAACTATTTGTCTAACCTTAACAGTAAATGAGTGGTATTCCAAAATTAAACTTTTTGATCTATCTGTTACACCCTGACAAGGAAAAAACATATCTAACTGTCCCCAAATCAGTTGGAACTCACCTGGCCTATTCCATTTAACCTTATCCCTCATTTTAACAATAAAATAAAGTGGATAACCTCTTTCCAAAAACATATTGGAAAGAAAATCACAATAGTTGATAGTTGAAGACATTACCTAGTTACATTGTAATCAGCAAACATGAAGCCTACATTAAAGTTACAGTCATAAAATATATGTCCAGTCCCACATAATACATCATGACTCACACTCATACTAGACATAGACGTTGGTATAAACTATGAATTGAGTGTTTGCTGTTTATCTCATTTTTCTTAGTCATGTTTTCATTTAAGTATAGAGACTTTCATGATGCACGTTGTGCTATTATAGAAGGGAACACTAAAGTGTAGCAACATAGAATTACATATAGCTTACATGAATTTTATACCTAAGTTAATCTCAAATAATTAGGAAATTTTATATTACTGAAAAAACCCTTTAATAAAAACAGCCACAACAGCTATGGATTTAACAAAATCCCAGCAGTCAGGCGTTACTGATTTAAACATGAAATTCCATACTATCCAAACTAGAATTCTTTCACTAGTGAATCAAATTTTAATAGGTTTTATTGATGACACTGTTACCCAGGTCGCTAGACTGACTTACAGATACTATTGTTCATTTTTTGATGTCAGGCACTAAAATATAGCCCTGATATCAAATGGTCTGTTTCAGTGTGAAGGAAAGATAATTTCATTTCTCTGGGACTTAACCAACAGGTCCATAATTGAAAACTTTTACAACAATATTAATTAGAGAGCTTTTGACACTGGCTTTGATAAGTAAGAAGTAGATACCAAAGAACATAGAGCCTAGATTCATATCTAGAGAAATCCACTAGTAACTTAAATATGTGAAGAGGCAGCCTCATTGATTCTAAACATCTGTATTCTTTTAGTGAAATAAGGTGTCATTTACTGAAACTGCCATACAAGTATATTGAATACATATAAAAATCAGCCTTTCTTTGTTCCATTACCTTGCTACATATGATTGATCTATACTTGACTAACTTATTAATAAATAGAAATGTTGTTTTTTTCTTTTCATATCATATTTCACTGTAATATATTTAAATACCTTTTTCATTAGAACAGATAAAAATGTGTTTTTGAAAATACACAACTTTAGTTTTGTAAGAGAATGGGTAACTAGTTTTCTTAAAAAAAAAAATATATATATATATATATATATATATATATATATATATATATATATATATATAAAATGTTGAATGTTATTTTTATATATGGCAGAAGCTCCACTTTACAGATGTTTTAATTTTATCACTCCCTCATGCTAGCATATAAGTGTCTTTCACTTAATGTTAATGGCCTTAATAACAACATGAAAAGTGTCAAAGGAAAAAACTTTAAAGACCAATTCACGTAAGGTTCAGGTATGGCACCTTTTATTACTTGCAGCAAGGAGACAAAACATGCAAATACAGGATTTTGTCCAATTTACTAGTAGGCAGTATGCTTCTTTTATACAGTTCTATGAAATGTTACTTTTCTATGGTTGACGTAGTTAGACACAGCTTTCTGTATTGTTCTATAGAAAATGTTACCTAGATTTCCTGCTGACATGTTCATATTTGAAATTCACTATGTGTTACATAGAAAATGTTACTTGGATTTCCTGCTGACATGACTGGATTTATGAAAAACATTTGAGAAAAACAACCTGGCCTTGGGGGCTTATTTTTAGCCTACTACAAACTTTCTATTCTTCAATTGTGCAGTTCTAATATATATGTGTTACATTTCAAGGTACATTTCTAGCTTAGGTACAAGTAAATGCTGATTACATTTTATATTTTCAAACAGCCTTTGTTTTCATTATCAATAGCTTCTGCAGCTGTGTATTTTCTCATAGCATAAGCAGAAAATCAATAACTCTTTGTTTAAGTCTCATGACACTAGTAGAAATGAAACACTTATTATTATTATTTTCATGACATTAGCAGAAATCAAATGCTTTCCTGTTAATTTCCAAAGCATAAGCAGATCATAGCTGCACATATTTTTATGACATAACAGGATTGGAATGTCTCAGCAGCTCGTGCAGATTTATGCAGTGTGAAATAGAATAAATGTGTTAACTTAAACCTTGAATGCACTAAGCATATTACTAATACATATTTTTCTAACATTTCCCCCATTTTAATACTTTTATTCTACTTTCAAAATAAGCATAAACAGTTTTTCTTCCCCTAACCTCTTCCTACTCAGGATTTGCAGTTAAGAGAGTCATTCAGTTTAAACTTATGAAAGCATTTTCAATTTTTCAACAATTCTTCAAGTTCAGCACCTTGGTACAAGGTTTCTGAAACTGACATGTGTATAAAGTCTTTAATCAGTCTTTTCATGCAGATGATGCAGCAGCAAACATATACCACCAGTAGTATCATTCCTATACAGATGGCAATCAGGATGTTCATTAGGATACTGCCCCACCCACCCAAACAATTTCTGGAAAAAGTCCGTCAATGGATTTGGTCCTGGTTTGGTCATAGCCGACACCTGCTGAATTACCTCAAGGTGATTGTCTATCTCGTGTTAGTGGTCAGGAATATACGAACAGCGCTCCTCCTGGATTAAAGTGCAAGTGCCTCCTCTCGCCGCTAGGGTGAAGTCAAGAGCCATGCAGTTTTGAAGTACTACAAGTTCTCATGGCATTCTGTTCATCAATTACCAATTCTAGGGTGGAAAAGGTCATATTACTCATTACTTCGAGAAGTTTTCTCAGCTCCCAGATCGATTTTGTTGCTCCATATGCTGGTAATATGCCTGCCCACGATATAACAGTATCACTCAAGTCCATGTGTGTCAGTCCATCACCCACAGCATGATGGTTTTTCCAGCGCACATTCATTTGCCCCACTGGATTGACAGGTTTCTTGATGATTTCTCGAACATTCCGAATATTCCCTTGAGGCAAAGCTGCTGTGTGTCATATGGCCGGAACCAGGTAGCCCAAAAAGCAACTGCCGGACCAATTCTCAGGTAACCACTTGTATGCTTTCCTACCACATACAAAATAACAGTCTTCTACTTTGGTAGTAACTTTACTATGAGCATACACTTGTCCTGCGTGAAACATTTTTCGGTCAATTATAGAAAGTTGTTTGTAGAGAACAGAATCATGTTTTACTTCCTCAATTGTTTTGTGCATCAATTCAAAAAATGAATCATAGTTTGTATTGCAATAAGATCTGGTATTATCAGATTTAGTGTAGCATCTATAAGGAACAGTCACATTGCAATTGCTCCAACCCACCTGAACCGTATCATTCTTGTAAAAACACACAGTTCCTTTTGTCGAACAGACAAGTGCAATGCTATTTTATCTTGTGATGTGATGTGATACTTGATGTATTATGAATCAGGTTTTCCCGGGTCTCGTTGACTCCTAGGGGGACTGAAGTTAACAGTAACCACACGTATGCTGTTGGCAAAGCTGTGCAAATCCAGCAATTCGAAACATTGAAGGTCTCCGCATACACATATTTGATTATCTGGCAAGTGTTGAAGTTTGGGTGCCACTCTACATGCGACTCTCCACATTTATTCAGTTCAGTTTGTGTGGTGGGGAAAAGGAATGGCCATATCATAAAGATTATTGTCACTAGTACAGTTAATAGGATGATTATGCAATACTTCTGAGGAAATGGTTGTTCTGCATTCCTGTTTTCTCCGACTCTTCCGAGTAGTTTTATTTGGATTTTTCTGGATTTTATCATTTTTACTTTTGACATGTGATCTTACTCTCTGCCCTAATAGGACCTTCAGCACCGATGGTTTCTTCACTGGGGTTGAGACGGATCAGTCCTATTGATCTGACCCCCCCTTTGTAGCCAGACTTTGTGCTGAGGGCCCCAATAAAGAGGTAAGATTTTTGTCCAGTTCAAAGTTCTTAACTAGTTTGCAGTGCATCAGGTGGATCCACGAAGCTCGCTCTGCGATTTTGACTACAGTGGGTGTCGAAAGAAGCACCTGGTATGGACCTTCCCACTTTGGTGACGTCCATTTTTTCTTTTTAATGATTTTCACCCAAATCCAGTCCCCAGGGATCACTGCCACTTCCGATGTCTCGGTTTGTTCTTTATCTGAAACAGAATTTGACTAGAACAGATGTTTAGAATTCAACAAATTTTTCATATATTCAGCCAGTGTAAAGTCTGCTTCCTGGTCTGCGGGCATGAGAAGTTTCCACTGGGGTATATAATAAGCCCTTCCAAACAGTTTTTTCAAAAGTAGTCAATCCTTTTGCAGTCAGAACAGTTCTCATGCTCAACAGTGCCAGGGGCAGACAATACACCCAATTCTTTCCTGTTTCTGCTATTAACTTTCTTAATTTATTCTTTAATATTCCATTATGCCTCTCAACTAGCCTTGCAGATTGTGGATGGTATGCACAATGATTTTTTAAAGAAATACCAAAATGCTTACTTAACTGCTGTATGGTTTGGTTTACAAAGAGTGTATTTTTGTCACTGTAGATCCTTTACGGAATGCCAAATCTAGGGATGATTTCTTTGACAAGAACTTTTGCTACTGTGGCTGCATCTGGATTTTTGGTTGGAAAGGCTTCCACCCATCTGGAAAACATATCTACAATGACAAGACAATACTTCTTATTTTCACATTTGTTCAATTCTATGAAATCCATACAGATAGTGTGAAACGGATAGGGTGGTGTAGGGAAACTCCCTTGCTTGGGCTTTAACGCCCCTTGTACATGATGTTTGTTACAAATTTGGCACATCAAACAACATTTTTTAGAGTAGTTTGTAAATCCATGCATTGTGAACACCTGCTTCACCAGCTGTACCATCCCCCCTGTTGAGACATGGCACTGCCCATGGTTCAACAAAGCTGCATATCTAAACAAATTAGATGGTAGTATCGGTTTACCTTCTTTAGAGATGTACAGCCCCTTTTCGAGAATTGCTCCTGGTTTTATCAATCTTTGTTTTTCAGCTTGCGTAGTGAGTGTCTGCCATTGTCTTTAACATTTCTAAGTCTAAAATCTCAGAGGGTTGTAGTTCCTCGTTTAAAAGAAATACTTCTGAAGCTGCTTGTTTTGCAGCTGTATCAGTTCTCGCATTACCTTTTGAAATCCTATCTTGTTGCTTGGTATGAGCTGTGCATTTACAAATAGCTACTTTCTGAGGTAACTGAATAGATTCTAAAAGATCTAAAATAAACTGTGCATGATTGATAGGTTTGCCAGTAGATGTTATCATTCCTCGGTTTTTCCACTGTTGCGCAAAAACATGTACAGTAGAAAAAGCATACTGGCTGTCAGTAAAAATGTTTACACTTTTACTAAGGTACATGCCCGTGTCAAGGCAATCAATTATGCTGCCTGTGCAGATAAGTTGTGTGGTAAAGGTTTTGCTTCTATAATCTCAGTGTCAGAAACTACTGCATATCCTACTAGGTTCTGTCCTGCAGGACCCCTTTTGCACGAACAATCCACGTAGTATGGCATCATGCAAGGAGACATCCATGAGATCTTTTCTAGGTAGTGTCTTTTGCTCAATCACCTGCAGGCAGCGGTGTGGTGTGCCATCTGCAGGGGTTGGGAGCAAGGTAGAAGGGTTCAAAGTTGTGCATCGTTCAATTGTCATGTGAGGTTGGCTCAACAATGTAGTCATACAGGAAAGATGCCTAGCAGGGGAAAGATATGCTACCTTCTCTTGCAGTAAAATAATCGTGACTGCATGAGGCACTCTCAAAGTGAGAGGGTGGAATAAAACTACTGAGGCCGAAGTCTGTACTGCCATTGCAGCTGCAACTACTGCTTGTACACAGTGAGGTAAGGACCATGCCACTGGATCTAGTTGTGATGAATATTAAGCGATGGGGCATTGCTTGTCCTCATACTGTTGTGTTAACACTGATGTCATATAACCTTGCTTACAATCTACAGTTTGGAAAAAAATGTTTATGGTAGTTTGGTAATCCCAGAACTAATGAGGACACTATTAACTGTTTCAGTTTGCAGAAAGCAGATTCTGCCTCTGGTGTCCATTGTAACAAATCCTGTGCTGCCATAGGCTTTTTTATATATCAGGTCAGTTAGAGGTGCAGATTCGAAGGCATAGTTTGGAATCCAGCTCCGGCAAAAATTAGTTGTACCCAGGAAGGACATCATTTCCTTCTTGGTAGTGGGTTTTAGTGCTTGCAAAATCGATACTTTTCTGTCTTCATCTAATGTTCTACCTTTCTTGGATATTACATATCCTAGGTATTTGACTTGTTTTTTTCCAAAGCTGCAGTTTATTTTTATTTACCTTATGTCCTTCAGCGGCTAAGAATCGTAATAGCACTATGGTATCTTCTTTACAATCTTGCTGGGTGGGGGCTGCCAGCAAGATGTCATCAACATAAAGTAAAATCTGACTGCCTCTTGGTGGGGTAAATCCTGCCAAGTTGCTTGCCATTTCTCATGAGAATATCGTTGGACTTTCGCAATATCCCTGTGGTAGTCGCGTATATGTATACCTTTTCCCCTGAAATGTGAATGCAAAGCAATACTGGCTGTCAGGGTGTATCGGTATCGAAAAGAACGCATTGCTGATATCTACTGCAGAAAAATACTTCTGTTGAGGTTTTAAATCATTCAACAGTGTGAGTGGGTCTGGCACTGTAGGTGCCCTTGGTATTACTGCGTCATTTACAGCTTGTAAATCTTGAACCATACGCCATTCTCCATTTGCTTTTTTAACACAAAATAAGGGTGTGTTACATGGTGAATCGGGAGATTCCACCAGCACCCCTTCCTTAAGTAAAGCTGCTATGATAGGTTTGATTCCTGCCTCTGCATCTTTTCTTAAGGGATACTGTCTTTTTTGTGGTCTGAATGCTGACTTTGGCGTGATAGTAACTGGTCCTGCTGTACGAATAAGTCCTACATCTGACTTTCCTGTTGACCAGAGAGTCTCTGGTATATTCTGTAAGGCATTCTCTTCCTCCTTTAATAGGAGTGCTAATCAGCTGTCCTTGCTAGACTGCAAGTGCATGGCTGGGTGGGTCTGAGTTATCCAATTCAACTTCTGTACTTGTATTCCCTGTTCTGACAGTTCTAATTCTGTCTGTTTCTCCCATCTCGTGACTTTTTCTCCTAGGTCTGCCCATTCTATGGTTTTGTCCTTAGTTAAGCTAACATGTGGTAGTCGATTAGATTTATAAAGTGCAAAGAATTCCTGGGGCAATGAACAGCTGGCTACACTGTTCCCTTCCATATCCCAGTACAGATTATGTAATATCAATCTGTTTGCATGATTTTTAAACAATTCTTGCTCATATTCCTTATCAGGTCCTGGTGTGTTACAATAATACAGGGTACAGTGCAACAGGTGTTGCTTATCAATGTCAAGGGAGGGGAACTTGCTGATGGCTACATTCATTAATTCTTCAGTCACAGTCCCTGGACCAGTCGTAACCAAGTCCTGGCTGTACCAATAAAACATTTCACCCTCTGATTGCACTGCAAAGGTATAATTTTGTCATTGTGGTTCCATACCCTGCATGGTTGGGACTACTGCTATACCAAATAGTTGCATGAGGTCTCTGCCCAAGAGGTTTACTGGGCATTTTGCAGAAACAACAATTTTGCTTTTCTGAGTCAATCCTGAAACAGGATCAGTTATGGCAATGTTATGGGAGAGGGGCTCCCGATACAGCTGTCCATTAGCTGCTTTTACCAGTATGTAATCAGGTGACTCTGAGTTTTCTGGCAGTTTGGAGGGATGTATCAGGGTCCGTGATGCCCCTGAGTCACACAAGAATTTAACTTCCCTCCCTTCTACCAAGAGTGTAACTTCTGGTTTCGTGTCTGCTAAATAGAGCTCCAGGCTCAATAAAGCTAGGTCTAATATTTCATTTTCGTCATTGTCAGTAACTTCCTGCACTTCCTCTATCTCTTCTGTCACATCCTCTACTCCCTCTATCACATTTTCATTTGTCCTTTCTCCGCTATCCCCTTCTAGTGATTCCTGACTACCATATAGTCAGTACTCACCCTCCTTTTCTTCCGTGGTTGCCTTCTTGTTTTTCCTGCAATCCCTTGCCAAGTGTCCCTTTTTACCGCATTTAAAACATTCACCCCATTTCTTTCACCCTTCAAAGTCCTCTGATCGCTGATTAGATTGTTTGTTTCCCTGTGCATTTTTCTTGCCCTTTTTCCCGGACTGTACTACATAAACTTCTGCTCCATCTTCAACAGAAAATACTTGAGCTTTCTTTTTCTTTTTGCTATTAAAATGCCTTTCGGCATGCCTAGCATATTCAAGTAATGACTGTAACCTGCTTGTACGATGATCTACCATGTGTTTTGTAATAAAACTGTATATGGGTACAATACTGCCTTTTAAAAATGCATTCTTTAACTGCTGTTCATATGGGGAATCTTGTGTCTGATCTTCAGGAACCTGCATTCCACAGTGGTTATTAAAACATTCTAATAATCTGGCATAGTTCCTGTCAATAGTTTTACCTTCTTGTTGGATGCACTGATTAATGCAAGTCCAGTCTGCCCTAGGCTTCCATTTTTCACAGATGCGGTCTGTAAGACCTTTTACTCTGTTGTCTAATTCTGCGCTGCTATGTGGGAGGGGTCTATGTGCAGCGTCACAGGGATTCCAGTTGCCACTAACCATGTGCCAATCTGGCCCCACAATTTGTCTAACTACTTTTTCTACCTCTTCTCCGTTTAAGTTATAACTCAGCCTCATTCCTTGTAAATCTTCTGAGAACTTTCTAAAATTAACTTTTGAATGGGGACTTCCCTAATTGGCTTTCTGGATATCTTCCGGAGTCCAGGGTCTATACACTAAAATAGTTGGGTCCTGACCGTCTTGTCCTGCCTGAGGATTAGGTACTTCTATAAGTGGGCATATTTCTTCTTCACTCATAGATCATGAATTCTTAACCATTTGATATAACTCAATGCCTTCATTTGAGTTACGTGCCCATGTTCGAGACCTGGTCCTGATGGGATCTCTAATAAATGGTTTTACTTTTGCAATGTCTATATTTTCAGTGACAACAGGATATCGTGGGGGTGGACTAACCTGTTCACTTGCTTCATATTCTGGTAAGGGAGGTGGAGGGGCCAATGTTATTACTAAGTTATTGTCCTCCTTATCTAAAAACATTGTTTTTGAATTGTTATTCTTTTGTTCCCTACGGTTTACTTCCTCAATCCACCTGTGTGCCTGAGGAATTCCTAATTGGCGTTGCTTTTTTACCCGACCTTTGGAATCGGTTTTGAGCTATTTGACAAGTTTGATATGGGAGAATTTTTCTAATTTTCTGTCAAATTCGTACTTATTAACCCATTTTGAATAGTATTTAATATTGTCATCACGCTGCGACTGCATGTATTTTGCGTCTTCGGTTAACGGCAGATTTTGGTGTCTTTTTGTGCAATTATTACCCATTTTGTTCTACCCTTTTTTTCGTTACGTAACTTCTCTTATTTTTAACATGGTACCACGGATTTTGTTATAGTCTCTTCAGAATGACTCCTACCTATTCTGTTTCTCCTGATCTATGACAAGACAGTAATCTTTTCTGTCCCTGACTTGTAAAAATACAGTCTTGACAAAAACAATACAAATCTAGTCCCTGATCTAAAACAGAAAAAAGTAGATTCACCTTACCTGTGCCTACGTGATGGATCACCTGGTTCATGGAGACCCATCCTTCAGTCGCAGATCAGAAAGTGGCTGGCCTCTTTTGTACGACAGTTCAGTTAGAGGGCTTTTCAAATAAGAAGAACCGATTTGGTTTCTTCCCTGTATGGTTTCAACCACCCGGCCCGTTTGATCTGAGGTGAAGTGAGGGTTCTGGTCCAAAGGACTAATCTGTCAAAGGAAAAAACTTCAAAGACCAATTCACGTAAGGTTCAGGTATGGCACCTTTTATTACTTGCAGCAAAGAGACAAAACATGCAAATACAGGATTTTGTCCAATTTACTAGTAGGCAGTATGCTTCTTTTATACAGTTCTATGAAATGTTACTTTTCTATGGTTGACGTAGTTAGACACAGCTTTCTGTATTGTTCTATAGAAAATGTTACCTAGATTTCCTGCTGACATGTTCAGATTTAAAACTCTTTATGTGTTACATAGAAAATGTTACTTGGATTTCCTGCTGACATGACTGGATTTATGAAAAACATTTGAGAAAAACAACCTGGGCTTGGGGGCTTATTTTTAGCCTACTACAAACTTTCTATTTTTCAATTGTGCAGTTCTAATATATATGTGTTACATTTCAAGGTACATTTCTAGCTTAGGTACAAGTAAATGCTGATTACATTTTATATTTTCAAGCAGCCTTTGTTTTTATTATCAATAGCTTCAGCAGCTGTGTACTTTCTCATGGCATAAGCAGAAAATTAATAACTTTTGTTTAAGTCTCATGACACTAGTAGAAATGAAACACTTATTATTATTATTTTCATGACATTAGCAGAAATCAAATGCTTTCCTGTTAATTTCCAAAGCATAAGCAGATCATAGCTGCACATATTTTTATGACATAGGATTGGAATGTCTCAGCAGCTCATGCAGATTTATGCAGTGTGAAATAGAATAAATGTGTTAACCCTTTTTAAACCTTGAATGAACTAAGTATATTACTAATACATATTTTTCTAACAAAAAGAGACAGTTTGCTTAAGTTTATTAAAATGCCAAAAGCAAATATTATATTCCTACAAGAGGCACATCTACTAAAAATGATTTAGATAGATTGTCATTTAATGATTTTTCAATTATTGCTGACTCTTGTTATAGAAGTAAAAGGAGAGGTACCCTCATATTGTGGAAAAATTCTCTCACAATGCCTAAATACTTTGTACCTTTTCTGATAATGAGGGAATGCTATGTTTGGTAGTATTAGAAATCAATAAGAAGTGTTATACTTTAATTAATTCTTATTGGATACCTGCTCTAGGCACAAAATGTGCAGAGAAATACTTAGACATTATAACTTTGCATGCTAGAGGCAAAATCATATGAGCTGGAGATATTAACTGTTTATTATCTCATGGAGACACCCCAGGGGTAATAAAAATAAAATGAAAGCACAATCTAAAAAAAAAATATTATATAACCTTAATGAATCTTAGAGATATTTGTGATCAAAGAATTGCTAATTCCCTTAATTATACTCACTGCTCATTTAGATTTGGAACTCAAACATAGATAAAGTATTTATTTCTAATAACTTATAGTACAAACTAAAAGATGTCTTAATTATGTTATGTCCACTTTCTGATCATAATGCCCTTATTTTCAATATTACTTTAAGAAATATTTAAATTTGTTTGCAAAGGATTCCAGCCTATATAATAAAAATTTACTGTTTTAAAGACTGGGCATTAAATGAAGTAAACACTTTTTGGAGATTCATAATAATGGTGAAGTTGATGACATCATACTATGGGATGCATTAAAAGCTTTCCTTTATGGTAGAATAAAACATTTGTATTTACTAAGGAGAAATGAATGGGATAAGGAGTTATTAGAATTACAGACTAGAATAAATTAAAATCAAAATTAAAACCTAATGATAAGGTTGAACAATGATAAGGTTGAACATTCAGAACTATTATGTTTAAACCAAAATATTTTGAAATATTGAATCATAAAGTTGCAATTAACCTAGAAAGACTTAAGCTACAATCTTATTCTGTAAATCCTAAACATCTGACTAAGTTAGCCATTAGGACTAAACAAGTTAATAATTTAAATTGCATCAATGAAATTAAGTACAGACATAATAATTCCACAAAAAAAAAAAAAAGATTGAAAAGTATTTTAGACGCTTTTGGAATATATTATAAATCAATTAATGATAAAAATATCCCTCTAGAAAACAAAGATATTATTGATATATATATACATATATATATATATATATATATATATATATATATATATATAAATATATATATATATATACATATATATATATATATATATATATATGTATATATATATATATATATATATATATATATATATTCAAAACACTATCACAAATAGAATATCAAAACAACAAAATGAGATATTAGATAAAACAATTACATTAACAGAACTGAAATACCAAATCAAAAATTTGAAAAATAATAAAGCCCCAGGTTTGGATGGACTTATATCAGAAATGTATACATTTCTCCCAGATACTACTTTAAAATGTCTGTTAAATGCATTCTCAATTATTAAAAAAAAATTGAAAATCCCCCCTTCTTGGAAATATTCCTTGACTTGCCCTATTTTAAAAGAAGGCAACATTTCTCAACTTTGTTAATCCTATAGACCTATCTCTTTGTTAAATGCCGATTATAAAATCTTTATGTCCATATTGGATAAGAGATTGATACCTTATTTAACAGAATATGATCAAGCAGGTTTTATTTTACATAGAAAAGTTCAAGATAACATCATCAAATTATTATCATTGATTGATGTTGCTAATAAAACTAAAAAGCAACCCTCCATTATTAGTTTGGATATTGCTAAAGCCTTTGATTCCATTAGCTGGACTTATTTGCAAAAATACTTAAAGGGTATAATTTTTCTGTAGACTTTATAAATTTAATACTAAGTTTATATAAGAACTCCAAGCCTATGTCAAAATAGGGTCATATTTATCGTCATCATTTAAAATTTCAAAAGGGAAAAAAAACAAGGTTATCCTTTATCACCCTTATTGCATGCATTGTCAGTAGAACCTTTTGCTAAGTTTACTGGCCATGTTGAGCTAATTTTGATTGTATCTGCTCTATTTTCTGAAAAAAAAAAAAGACTTGTTTCCCATCTTTCTGAACTAGTATAGTCCAGTTTTCAGGTTATTGCTGAATCCAGGGCTGTGTTACAAGTTTCTGTGTTGCCCATACCCTACTTGGATAGAAGGAAGTTTCTCTGTTCACCTGTGAGAGAGGGGAGCTTTGAGCAGCCTATCTGTCCCTGGAGGAGTGGTTTCAGCCCAGAAGTTAGTAGTTTATTGGCCATTTTGGGCTAATTTCTATCTCTTTCACTTCCCTGCTATAAAAACCGCATTTGCACAGTTTTTACGCTTGTATTCTGCTCAGCAAGTGCCTTCTTGGTGTTCTGCAGAGTCTACAGCAGCAGAGAGACAAAAGAATGACTTTGAAGTGATTAAGTATCACTTTTCTACTTTTCTTGCTGTCTTAACTAATTCCGCCTAAACGCCAATTTTCTTTTAGTGAATCTGTGATTTAAAAAGTTTGTTATTGCTACATATTGTACTTATTTGCTGCCTGCACTTGAATTAAGTCATTTTTGTGTTTAAATAATCTGTTTAAATGTTGTAAGCTACACACTAAAGTGTGATAGCCTTTTCTGTGCATTTAAAGTGTTGTTTTGATTGTATCCACACTATCTTCTAAAAAAATATATATATATGCTTGTTAACCACCTTTCTGAACTAGTATAGTCCAGGTTTTAGGTTATTGCTGAATCCAGGGCTGAGTTACAAGTTTCTGTGTTGCTTATAACTTACTTGGATAGAAGGAAGTTTCTCTGTTCACCTGTGAGAGAGGGGAGCTTTGAGCAGCCTATCTGTCCCTGGAGGAGTGGATTCAGCCCAGAAGTTAGTAGTTTATCAGCTATTTTGGGCTAATTTCTATCTCTTTCACTTCCCTGCTATAAAAACTGCATTTGTTCGGTTTTGTGCACTGGGCAGCACCATTTAACTAGAGTTAAACTATTCTCAGCTCCACAAAGTCTACTCTTCAATTTTTCCCTTGGAACTAGACAAACCTTTAACTTTAGCACTCAAACCATTAATTAATTTCACAGTCAAGCACTTGCTTAAAACTCATAGCAAGCACTAATTAACCCTAGCACTAGACCCCCCCCTGATACTGTCCAGAAGGACAAGGCTCTCTATTCGTCCCCACTAGCCAATCAGAAAAATAGCTTACTCTACCTATTCAGGCATGTCCAAAGGGCAGTTTCCGGTGTACTCTCCAGTCCAACTTGTGAATCTGGGAATTTTGAGGCAATGTTACAACTGCCTCATGTACACAGACAACCCTATCCTCCTACCAACAAACACTAATATATGCGAGAGATGCAATTATACAGCCAAACTGGAGGCAAGCTCTCTCAACCTAAGACTGGAACTGACAGTCAAGAGGAGAAGGGTAATACTTGTAACACACCGCCAGTCTCACATAGACCTATTAAACCAACACCGGCAAATAACACACATGAATACATGAAAACATACTCAGAGGCTCTAAATAAAAATCTGCAAAAGCAACAGAGACCTCCAAAGCAGACATCCAAGCAATCTCCACACCCCATCACCAACCATGAAACACATACTTCACATAATCAGTGTGCCATGTAATCACAGAACTTTACGCAAAATAACATACCCAACACACTAGTAATAGGTGACTCTATAGTCAGGCACACTGATGTCCCACTAACTAGACTGGACAAGGAGAAGGTTACAGTTAACTGCCTGTCAGGTGCCAGGATCTGCCACATAACATAAGCACTCAGGTCACTCCAGAACAAGTACAAATACAACTCTGTCATTGTCCATGTTGGTGAATGACCTGAGATGTACCTCCCTGGACTACATGAAAAGAGTATTGGAAGAGCTCTCTGATCATGTAGCCCAGGCCGTATGACCCTGACCCTGAGTAGCATCCTGCCCTCACCAAGAATGATTCCACAGTATAAAGAAAAAAATATCAATTTCAACAATTGGCTAAGTTTCTGGTGTCATTCAAAGGGGATCCAGTATCTGTCTGCCTGGGATGACATGCTCGACAAGCCAAGTTGCTTCACAAGAGATGGCTTGCACCTGTCACCCTTAGGCTTTTTAATACTGGCCAAGGCTCTTGTCACCTCCATAGTGCCTTTTTTAGGCAAGGCTCAAAAGACAAACACATCACCATAAATAGCACAAGTAACCAAAAACTGAGGGTAATGCTACTCAACGCCAGAGGTCTAAACCTCAAAATACACGCACTCAAGGCACTCCTCAGTATGGAGAACATCAACATCTGTGCAGTAACAGAAACCTGGTTTAAGGCTCCTGAGAGCACCCCAGCACTACTAGGCTATAACTCATACCATACCTTTCGGCCACAGAACCAGGACCGAAACACAAAAGACGGGGGTGTATCCATAATCATCAAGGATACCAACACCTTAGTAGCACAGCACAATGCATCAGAGATCATCCATGTGCAACTAACAATGGGCAAAACTGCAATCCAAATTGTAGCTTGCTACAGATCACCCACCTGGGCCCAGGACCCCCATTCCGCATTTCTGGAGACACTGGGAAATATGAAGGTCCTACCAAACACCTTAATACTGGGTGATTTCAATTACCCAAACTTAAACTGGGAGAACTACTCAAGTACTAACTCCCTTGCCCAACGCTTCCTAAAATTTATAAACCCGAACACCCTGGATCAACTGGTAAACACCCCCACCAGAGGGAACAACATATTGGACCTAGTCATCACCAACATGGGTGACCGGTGTTCCACACTGGAGGTCAACCCCCTCGCTGGTTAGATCAGACCATAGACTAATCACTCTGGATATCCACATTCCACCCCCACCCACAATCAAGGAAACCACCATGAAAAACTTTCAAAAGCAAACTTCACCAAGAATGATGCCACAGTATAAAGAAAAAATATCAATTTCAACAATTGGCTAAGTTTCTGGTGTCATTCAAAGGGGATCCAGTATCTGTCTGCCTGGGATGACATGCTCGACAAGCCAAGTTGCTTCACAAGAGATGGCTTGCACCTGTCACCCTTAGGCTTTTTAATACTGGCCAAGGCTCTTGTCACCTCCATAGTGCCTTTTTTAGGCAAGGCTCAAAAGACAAACACATCACCATAAATAGCACAAGTAACCAAAAACCGAGGGTAATGCTACTCAACGCCAGAGGTCTAAACCTCAAAATACACGCACTCAAGGCACTCCTCAGTATGGAGAACATCAACATCTGTGCAGTAACAGAAACCTGGTTTAAGGCTCCTGAGAGCACCCCAGCACTACTAGGCTATAACTCATACCATACCTTTCGGCCACAGAACCAGGACCGAAACACAAAAGACGGGGGTGTATCCATAATCATCAAGGATACCCACACCTTAGTAGCGCAGCACAATGCATCAGAGATCATCCATGTGCAACTAACAATGGGCAAAACTGCAATCCAAATTGTAGCTTGCTACAGATCACCCACCTGGGCCCAGGACCCCCATTCCGCATTTCTGGAGACACTGGGAAATATGAAGGTCCTACCAAACACCTTAATACTGGGTGATTTCAATTACCCAAACTTAAACTGGGAGAACTACTCAAGTACTAACTCCCTTGCCCAACGCTTCCTAAAATTTATAAACCCGAACACCCTGGATCAACTGGTAAACACCCCCACCAGAGGGAACAACATATTGGACCTAGTCATCACCAACATGGGTGACCGGTGTTCCACACTGGAGGTCAACCCCTCGCTGGTTAGATCAGACCATAGACTAATCACTCTGGATATCCACATTCCACCCCCACCCCCAATCAAGGAAACCACCATGAAAAACTTTCAAAAGCAAACTTCACATTACTTAAGACCGAGGTGGAAAGGTTCACTGCCCCCATGCTAAAGGACAATGCTGTCCAAGCTGCTGAAACCTTTACAAAGGCACTCTATGAGCATCTGCAGGAATACATGGATCATGCTATCCCAAGTAAAACCAAGACTCACTCCTCCAAGAAAAGGAAACCAGTCTGGTGGACCCCTGCTATAAACAAGCTATACAACAGAAGGAGGAAACTAGTACAGAAAAGAGTAAAATCCCAAGAAGGAAAGACATCCCTGATCAGTATCAGCAAGATGATCCTTCATTAAATCATCCAAGGATAGTTTCGAAAGAAAAATTGCCAAAGACTCCAAAGATAAACAGAAAGGGTTCTTTAGCTATGTCAAGAACCTAAGTGGAAACTCTCAGATCTGCTCTGAGTTAGTGCAAAATGGCACAAAATGCACTGAACCGACTCATATTGCAAACATTCTTGCAGACAGGTTTAGTGCAAACTTCAAACCTTTCTCATCCCCTAAAGGGCCCATAACCATACCAGAAGAATGTAGTGCCCCATCAATCACTGACACACAGGTTAAAACAGCCCTATCCAAAGCTAAAAACTCAGCTTCAATGGGACCAGACGGGGTCCCAGGCTGTGTCTTACAAGAGTGCCAAAATGAACTAACCCCTCACCTAAACACACTGTTCAAACTCAGCCTCTCGACAGGCTATGTACCCACAGATTGGTGCACAGCAACAGTTATCCCGCTCCACAAAGGTGGAGCCATAACGGACCCCGGGAACTATTGCCCTATAAGCCTGACTAGCCTGGTCTGCAAGGCTATGGAACACATCATCATGGAACTCATTAACAGAGACATTGGGAACCTGCAAACCTTGGACCCTACCCAGTTTGGTTTTGTTAAGGGCAGATCATGCCTACTAAACCTGGCGGACTTCTTTGAGACGGTTACCAAGGCATTAGACAAGGGAAAGGAGGTCTACACAGCCTACCTAGACCTCTCAAAGGCTTTCAACACCATTCCCCATTCTAGTATTATAGACAAGCTCACCAGCTTGAACATAAACCCCTACATCATGAGATGGGTTGCCAACTGGATCATGGCTAGAACCCACATGGTGAGAGTTGCAGGCTCTACGTCTGACTCTAAACCGGTTACAAGTGGCATCCCCCAGGGCTCAGTCCTAGGATCCTTCGGTATATACTTCTCAGAGGTACAGGCAAGCATAGGAGGACTATGGCTGACCAAGTTCACAGACGACTGCAAACTAGGGGCCATAATTGATTCTCTGGCTGATACAGACACCCTCCAGGTGGGTCTCACTGAGATGGATACCTGGTGTTAAAATCATGGTCTCAAGCAAAATGCTAAAAACTGCATAGTCATCCCCTTTGGAAAAAACAAAGTATCCATGAACTACCACATAGGTGGTAGTCCCCTAAATACAGAAAATGTAATAAGGGATCTGGGGACCCAAGTAGTTAGTAATCTCTCCTTTGATAATCATATTGCCAAGGTGGTTAGAAAATTCTTCTATGTGGCCTACCTAATCACAAAAGGGTTCGCATTTAGAACAAAAGAGATTATTGTGCCTCTCTACTCATCACTCATTAGACCCATCATAGAATACAATGCCTCATTTGGGATGTACCTTACAAGACAACTGAAACAGCTGGAAAGGCCACAAAAGTACCTCACCAAGAGGATTACTGGCCTCAAACAGATGACCTATGCAGCCCGACTCAAGAAACTCCAGCTGTACTCAGTTGAATACCGCTTACTCAGAGGTGATCTCTGCCTGACATACAAGGCCATGTCCAACCCAGAATTGATGGACATGCTCCACCTAAAAAAAAAACAAATCCCAGAGAGCCACATGCTCTAGAGATATAAACCTCACCACAACAATAAATAGGACATGCTGGCTGGAGGGATAGATTCCTATCCCAGAGACTCCCCATGCTTTGGAACAGGATTCCAATATACATCAGGCAGAGCCCCTCACTAACATTCTTCAAAAGAAACCTTGACGGGTGGATGGGAAACAGAAAATTTACCCTGGGGATCCCTGCACTGGCTCTGCTGGAGAGTGGCACAGGGAACTAATGGCTCTGCTGAACAGTGGTGCAGGGAACTGATGGCTCTGCTGGACAGAGGCACAGGGAACTAATCTAAGGGGGTGGCGAAAGCCAACACATTCGGGATAGGCTTATAAATGCCATTGGGCAGATAGCCTAGTACTTACCTATGAACCTATGAATCTATGAACCTAATTATATAAGAAATAATATTAACATAAAGGGATTTTAATCAAATAGTGAACATTGTTCTAAAATCCAACTGTTCTCAGACGATATCCTTTTAAGAAGTGAATATATAGATTCTTCTTTACACCACATCATTGAGTCAATACATTATTTTGAAAATATTTCAGGGCTAAAATTCAGTCAAAATAAAACTGAAACATTATTAATCAATAAGAAAATTAATAAAAACTTGCGAGTTTATAGAAACTTTAATTGGGAAAATAAAACAATACAGTATTTGGGCATTAGTGTAAAATCTACCTGGAAAGAGACAGTACTTTGAAATTATACTACACTATTAAACACTATTGCTAAGTTAATTAATAATTGGATTAAAATGTTTTTTACCATGGAGGATAGACTCACATTGATAAAAATGGTTATTTTATTTAAAGTTGTATTTTATACACAATCCCTGATTTTAATTCCTCCCCCAAAAGTTTTTCAACAAATAAACAGTATATTACTTAAGTTTTTCTGGCTCCCTCAAAAACTGAGGATAGCATATAATTGGCATGCAGGAGGTTGAAACAACAATGGAATTGGTTTTCCTAACATAGAATTATATGCAAAATTGACTATTATTAATGTAGTACTACATTGGTTAAGTAACACTCACATTTCAAGTTGAAAACAACTACACAAAACCCATATAGTATCTAGTAGTAGCTATGAATTAAAATAAATTTCATGTTAGGCATTAGTAAAGTGTATTGAGTATTGCAATATTATTGTTTAGATAATAAAAAATTCAATCATCTCACTTATGGTATAAATCAAATCTTTAGTACCTTTAAAAGTGTAACAGAATGCAACTATAATATTAAAGAGCTAGGTTTTCTAATATTTACCATAGCATACATTCCAGATTGTTTAGCATCCTTTAATTTAAGCAAAATGATAAATTTTAAAAATAATAATTTAAAATTTTGGTACCAATTTTTAGATAATAACAAGATTCACTCAGCAAATTTTCTACTAGCCAGATACAGTGTTAAGCAAGATAATTGGCTATCTCTACAAATATTATGACAGTTGATTGAAAATTAAGTGAAAATATAAATTAGTTCAGAAATGGACACACTACCAAAGCTACTACAACTTTTATCGTGTAATGATTGTCCAGACATCCAGACATTAATAATAAATTGTGCATTTATATATATATATATATATATATATATATATATATATATATATATATATATATATATATATATATATATATATATATATATATATATATAGAGAGAGAGAGAGAGAGAGAGAGATAAAATCTTACTTGATAAAACATTATCATTTGACTTGGCATTCTGGGACTATTCCACAAAAGTCAACAAAGAACCTTTTTCAGAAGAGGACAAAACTATTATTAAATTCCTTAAATAATACAACATCTTCTCTTTACTGGAAACTGTTTACATGGAAATTTTTTCATAGAAGCTTCTTTATTCCCAATAACATTGCCGTTATTTCTAAGAGTAAAGAAATAAAATGCTGGAGATGTGGTGAAATGTTGGAGGCCAATTGGGTTCATATGTTTATTGAATGCAGACTAGTTCTACAATAATTTTGATTGATTTCAGATATTTTGTAATGGCTTTGTGGTCAGATAATTGCCTCATATCTGATTATTTGTTGTTATTTAATATTCCAGTCCCAAATGTCATTCCAAGATATCAAATGCCTATTTCTTGGTCACTTTTGGCCATTGCTAGAAAAATAATCACAATGTTTTGGAAGAACAAACAAGGGCTTGTATTCAGGTTTATCTCCACAAGCCAGCTGTGTCTCATAGAATTTGAGGCACCTATCCTGTGGCAAATAACACCACTAACATAAGTAAAGCCAGTTGGACTTCCAACTGTACTGATGAACATAAATGCATGAGCCAGCAGCAGGAATTTCAGTCCCCCACCCAATGTAGAAAAATTCTGATTTCTACCCCTCAAGTCTGTAAAAACACTCTACTCTAAACTGCAATTCTAGCCCTTCCAGTCTCTAAAGAAACATTTATCCATCTTTTTTGGTATGTGATACATCCCCACTACCCTCCCAGTCTGTCTTTGAGTCAACATTAGCTGACTCAATCACTTTCAGCCCTCAGACATTTGAGTCCCCCCCCCCCAGCTACACACATTCTGGTTTCTTCACTTAAAGTCTGTAAACCACTCCATACTAAATTGAAATTCTTGCCCTTCCAGTCACTAAAGAAACATTTACCTATATGTTTTTTTTTCTTCTTCTATGTGATATATCCCCACTACCCTCCCAGTTTGTCTCTGACTCAACAATAGCTGACTCACTGTCTTGCAGCCCTCAGACAAGGTAATTTCTTAAGTCATCCAATTGGTAAAATTAAAGAAGGCTCTCACTCCTTTTTAGAGAAAACAAAGCATTAGTAACAAAAGTAGTACTAACATTATAGATGTGAGTGACTTTAGAGCAACTGAGAGTTTGTTTTTGAATTGCACATACCTAGATTGGCTATCTATCTGCACTGTCACTTCCCTTTTTTATCACATTTTAGTTCAATTCTGGCCCTTCCCCCTTTCATGTCTCGTGTGAGCTTATTTCAGTCCCAGAAACAACAGGCACATCTTCAAGCTAGTAATCTCCCCCTGTTGATCTCATGGGAAGTTTATCTGTAAGTGCATGTTATACAACTGATTGTGTATTATTTTTATGATCTGTGTAGTGCAACCATTACCTTCTGCTTTCTCTGGCTTAGCAACTGTGTTTTTTTGTAGGTTGTCCTAAACCTATGGCTTGTACCAAAAGCTAATCTAACTACATGCTTTAGCAACTGGGTCTGTTACCACTTTAAACATTTAGCTGGTTCCAGAGGCTCTTGATGCATTGTTATTTGAACCAATTTAGTGCTGATGTAGTACCAGAGGCTATTTCTTGCTTACATTAAGCACTAGTGCTTGATTCAACTTTAAACCTATGGCCAGTGCTGGAGGTTAATCATTTACATTGCAAAACAATCAGTTTGTTTTACTTGTATGTAAAAGCTATTTTTTTCATGGCTACATCTCTGCATTTGATGCAAACTTAAACGTATGGCTGGAACCAGGGACTATATTACAATGCTAAACATTCTGTTTACTTCATCAAGAATGGGTCTTTGAGATAGACTGTTCAGTTAACTGTTGAGGAACATGCAGCTAGTGTGTTCAGTAATATATGAGTGCAGTATTTGCCATAAAACAAAGATCTAACTATTGATATAATTAGATTATTTACTACTTCTCTACTATTATATTGTAATTAATACTCTAAATTGTTTATTTATTGTTTATAAACATTGTCTTATTTCACAGTTGTCTACTGTTCTCTAAACTGTATTTTTAATTTTTTGGGTGTGTTAAAGCTGTAGAACTTTACAACTGCTCCCTGTTCTCTACCATCTTTTAATTTCTTTTTTCTCAGCCCCAAGCCAGCTGTGTCTCATAGAATTCACAGCACCTATCCTGTGGCAAATAACACCACTAACATAAGTAAAGCCAGTGGGATTTCCAACTGTACTGATGAACCTTGCAGAACTTAAATGTATGTCTCATTATAATAGAAAATGCAATAGTAGGTTGTGTTTTTTGCTGTAATCTGTAATGTACTGAGCATAAATGCATGAGCCAGCAGCAGGGATTTCACCCCCCCCCCCATGTAGAAACATTCTGATTTCTACCCCTCAAGTCTGTAAAAGCACTCCGCTTTAAACTGCAATTCTAGCCCTTCCAGTCTCTAAAGAAAAATGTATCCATCTTTTTTGGCATGTGATACATCCCCACTACCCTCCCATTCTTTCTCTGACTCCACAATAGTTTACTCACTCTCTTACAGCCCTCAGACAAGATAATTTCTTAGGGGCATCCAGCTGGTAAAATTAAAAAGGCTCTCACTCCTTTTTAAAGAAAATAAAGCATTAGTAACAAAAGAAGGACTAACATTATATATGTGACTTCAGAGCAACTGATAGTTTATTTTTGAATTGCATATACCTTAATTGGCTCTGAATTTATAGGTAACCTCCTTTACGAAGACCCTACCTTCATACTCCCATTATCCAATAATTACATCCCTCAGCACCATCTATACACACCCTTCCACTTCCTACCACTCCAGCCCACATCCCATTTCAGTATCCACACCTATATCTCCTACTCAACCAACTCACACCCTCACCAAATATAAATACTTCCTCTAACTCTGAAACCACATTCACACTATGTCTCATTACCCCCAGTCTCATCTCGACTATACCCTCCTGGGATTAAACTCCCTATTCACCTGTCTCTCTATAGCCACCATCAACACCATTTATATCCTCACAATCATTCACTGGATCCACCCAAAATCCCCCATCCTAACCCACAACATTACTATCACCCCCACTCATGCAAGCATATACCCCACCATATACACCTAAAACCCTATATACAATGCCCCTCCCATGTACCACTTCTATCCATCTAAAGAGCAACCAAGTCTACAATTTCACTACCTAATCGTTCAATAGGAGGAGACATTCACCCCAAACTGGGGCCAGCAATCACTGCTAATAAGCCATGCACCCATCACTATCCAACTTACTGATGCTAAATATGAATACCCACAGTATCATGAATAAAATAGAAGACATTCACACTGCCATCTGCTTATATAACCCTGATATTATTCTCATTGCAGATATGTAGCTTAACCACATATTAAAGATAATTCCATCAACCCACCTGTGTATAACATTCTCAGGGCAGGCCGTCTACATAAAAGAGGAGGAGGAGGCTTAGCTCTACTTCACAGAACAAACCTACAACTCCAACTCCTCTAAAAGGATTCTCCCAACTTCAACAATGCAGAGACTTTATTTGCAAAACTCTCCCTTAGCCAACGTAAGCAACTAAACTTACTGGATATCTATATACCCCTGTGTTGACAACTTAAGCACCCTAGAATCCATACTTCATTGGGCCTCCTACTCCCTCCCTCAAGAAACTATCATGCTAGGTGACGTAAACATTGACTGGAACTCCACCCACCCACATTAACCTATATAACTTTATCCAACTTATAGATACTCCCACATGCATTGATAATGCCACAAAAAGAGAACCTATACTTGATTGGATCCTCACAACTCAACCAAATACTGCCCATCAATGTGGCACCCTACCAAACTCTGAGCGACCACAGCCCCACTTTTATCCTCAGCAACAAACTTAAAATAATTAACTATCTCTCCCTTCTACAAACCTGCTCTAACAAAAATTTTCCTAGATACCATTTCATAAGAGCCTTGCAACATTGCAACTGGTCTCCCATCAAAACCCTTTCATTAGGCAAAGCAGTTGATTACTTCAAATCCATATTCCTAAATATCCTTAACTAACTCCCTTAAAAACTATTAGATATGTAACAACCTCACCCATTGGCTCCAGAAAACCACAAAACCCTACTTAAAGCCAGGGATAAAGCCTGGAAAACCTGGCACCACACCAGATCACCCATGGCTAGGAAAACCTGTCATGAGCTCTGGAACAAAGCAAAAAAGCAAATTAAGCTTGATTAAAAAATTACTATATCACTCAACAAAACAAATAAGGTACCAAACTGAAAAAATTATTGGCAACAATAAATAACATCCTACAGCCTGGAAGAACCTCTACTCCCGACCGCAATATAACAGGTAGAGACGTCGACATAGCCTCCAGCTTTAATCACTATTTCACCGCCTCAGTACTCAAACTGTTAAACAACATCACTTCTTGCAACACCCCACAACCACCTCAGGTCCAAATCAATACCATACTTTTCACACTTAAATCTGTTCCTACCTGTACTATCCAAACACTCCTAGCCAAACTCAAACCAACCATCCTTGCAGCCGATAACCTTCCTGCCGAATACCTCCAAATTGCATCCACAACTATAGCCTATCCGATTTCACTTCTAATAAATAGATCCATCACTGAACACACTGTTCCATCCCTGTTGAAAACCTCATATATCATACCACTCCACAAAGGTGGCTCCTCCCTAGACCTTTCCAACTATCGATCAATTGCATTTCTCTCACCCCTCTCTATGATCCTAGAAAGATGTATTCATCACCAGTTCCTCTGCTATCTCTTCACCAACATCCTTCTTTCCTCAACCCAACACAGAGTTTGCCCATCCCACAGCAACACCACTGCCCTATTCAAATTCACCAATACTATAAACTCCCAAAGGAATCTAGGTAAATTAGTCTCAACTACTTTCCTAGATTTATCCAAGGCATTCAATATATTCTCACATAATAAACTACTGTCTTGTCTCTCTGACCTCAACCTTAGCCCCACCCTTCTCTGGTATAAAAGCTATTTAGATAACTGTCAGCAATCTGTCAAATGGCATAACTCTCTATCCCCCACTCCCAACCTCATTAGGCGTGCTGCAAGGATCAATCCTATGACCGTTTCTTTTTAATATCTTCCCAAACCAACTTCACTCAGCTACCTCTAAAGCCAACATAGTCCAATACGCTGATGACACAACTCCCATATGCTCTGCACCCAACATCCAACTTCTCCAACAAAAAGCCCAAGAAGCCTTCTCTGAAACAGAGAACTGGCTTAACAACTCACAACTCATACTAAACCCCAAGAAAACACAACTAATGCTGTTCCACTCTACTAAAAGGAGCACCCTTACCTTCTCTATACTCTCCACCAGCGAAACCCAAATCACCCGTCACTGAGGCTGCACTCCTAGGAGTTACCACTGACCAGCAACTCAAATTCACAGAGCACATATCAACAACCATCACTGAAGTCCACAAAAAGCTAGGTTCCTTCTATCGCTGTAAAAGTTATCTAACCACCGAATCTCAGATTGCAATAGCCAGGACCCACCTCCTATCTACTCTACTTTATGCATCCCCAATTCTAACTAATCTTTACAAAACTGACCTTAATAAACTCTCCATCTGTTACTACAAAATTGCTAGATTCTCTACCAATGCCAAATCACGATCCCACCACTGCCTTTCTGTACAAGCCTTGCACTGGCTTGAATTTCCAAACCTATTAAGGTACCATCAACTCAGCCTAGCTCATCTAATTCTGTACTATCCTGAGAAAAACCCTGACCTGACTGGCATGCTGAACTTCTACAATTCAAATAGACACCTTTGGTCCTCCAACAAAGCCTTAATTGAAACCATCACATGCAAAAACAACTCTGGGGAATCACCATTTGTTCATGAAATAGCAAAAATATGGAACAACCTTCTCCCTGACCTCGGACTACAAAACTCCACACCCTCCTTCAAAAGCCTACTTAAAACATACCTCTTCACCAACCATCTATGCAACTGTAATTGACTCCCTGAAGCCCCCATCCACTCACTATTTTTACAACCCATCTGTCCTGAACAACACAAACAATACACTCTAACTATACCTATCCATGTGTATATGCGTATATATATTTATGTATTTATGTATATATATATATATATATATATATATATATATATATATATATATATATATATATATATATATATTATATATATATATATATATATATATATATATATATATATATATATATATATATATATATATATATATGGTCTTACATGTATATTTGCTTGTATGTATATATATATATATATATATATATATATATATATATATATATATATATATATATATGGACACGTAAACATTTATATACTCTTATTCAATTGTGAAATATCTTGCTATACTCTATTAGGATCTTATCTACTCTCATTGTATATTTTGTACACTTGTATTTTCAACCAAAAGGGATAATATCTTCTTATTGTATACTGACTGCTGTAAAGTCTACAAACTGTATGCTACTACTCTGTAATGTCTTTTCTGTAAATTGTTCATCTCTCTGTAAACTTATGGAGTTTTTCTCCCCAGGACTCCACTGAAAACGGGCACTTGTTGCCCAGTCAGACTATTCTGGCAAACAAATGTTAAATAAAATAAATAAATGTATTCAATCCAATTTCATCTGTGCTGCTTTTACAGGCATTTACTGTTAATCTGTTAATGCTGTCTATCGTGCCAGATTTTTCTCAGCTGGGACAATTTGGGGCGTTTTTCCCTTTTGAGAATGAAATGTTATGCAATTCTGGGCACTTTTCATGTTCCAGCATCATTTTTTCTTGTGTTTTTTGACTGGATATGGCGTATAAGAGCAGATTATAAATCGGGCTGCATAGCTTGACTTGTTTTGGCTTGGCTTTGCTAATTTGTGCGCATTGCTTGTACTGATCCTGGACTGGTGAGTTGTAATTCTTTAACCTGAATATCATGCTCAAATTCATCAGGGAATATGTTTTCTATTTCACCTAAGCCCATCTCTATGCTTTTAAAGTAAATATGTTTGGCCCCTCCACTCATCTGACCTTCAGCTGCTACTGGGAACCTATCCTTGTTCCCCAAGTTTGCTGAACCCAACAAACCACCACTAGACGTTCTCTAACCTATGCAGGTCTGCTAGTGAAATAGAGGCACTCCAAGGCAATGTCATACTGCTTCAAAAGGAGCCTTTTTTTTGCTATCTCCTATCTTCCCCTCCCCCCTTTACACACCCATAACATCCCAGGATTGACTTGCAATGGGGTGAGCTGGCCTATCATCCCACCTCCACAGTTACTTAGCCACCGTTCCTATCTCACTAAAGAGTACCTCTCAGCCTCCACCAGAGATCACCTGCAAGGTACATACAAGTACATGCCCTCCTCCTGAGGTGTGTATAACCATCTTACCATTACAGCACTTCATGCAAACCACTAATCAAAGCATGGTTATCTAGACCATAGTCCGATCTTTATCCTTGTATGTCACAGCAGTGGCTAAATGTTTAGCTTTTAAAGTATGCTGCATAGAATACCTTGCTGCTCTATATGGTCAAGTTGTTCTGCTCTTTCTTGGTACTCACTGTTACTGGACTGACCAGATTTAACACATAACATAATCAGACTTGACCTAGTTACTGGTCCCCAGTCTCAGGGATATCAGGGAACTGTTTTTTAAAGTACGTTTACTGGTAATTTGTAAATATTGTTTATTTATGTCAGAGTGTTGTTTATTAGGGATATTTTATTTTATTTTTTATTTTGGTGAGAGTAGAAAACTGCTGGTGTTCTGGGCATTATATTTGCTCCAGACTTAATTTATGCTTCTTTCCCCTGACTGGTTGTGATTTGTTGTAGCAATTAAATTTGGATGCATAACATGGCCTGCTACTCTATTAGGCTGGGTTGCTCTGTTGATCAACTCTAACTAGATTGAACATTGCTGCCATACCTCTCAACCTCTTAGAGCAAGAAATCTGGACAAAGCCAAAAACAGTCGTACAAATAGGGACAAGTTTGAAATATTGCTCTTACAAACTTAGAAAGTTGATAGAATACCAGGTTTTGCATTAGCATGAATTTTCTGAAGCAATCCCTTAAAGACTGCACTAAAACTCACTTAAAAAGTCTCTGATTATGCCCATACACCAGTCCCAACTAGTAGCCCTCCTTTTTACCTCCTCTTCCTCTCCCCTCCCCTAGCCACCCTGCTTCACACCGTCTGATCATTGCATTCCTTCCTCTGCAGGCTCTGGCTCACCATTTACCCTCCCCTTTCCTCCTCACTCAATCTCTCAGACCTGTTATAACATGCTTAACTATCTCACTTCATTTCAACTCCAAATACATATCCAACTGACTTACACCTAGCTTCCTCTCACTACCACATATACTACTCACTCAGTCTCCTCTCTTACTCCTCTGTCTTCCCCTTCCATCCCATTAGCCCTTCAAGCTTGTTCCACCTTCGTGTGGAGCATCAATTTATATCTTTTTGAGTTTAGTGCAATATTTGTATATACGATTTAGGTATATGAGTTTAGAACAGTCTCTGTTTGAGCTTAGTACTATCTGTATATACATCCTACCTTTATTCCTAGCCTATCGCTAGATATTAGTATATCTGTTCATTACTATGTTCCATGTTGTATGTATAGCTAATGTTTGCTGCAGTATATATTATTTGCTTTTGTATGTATATTCAGTTGTTCTTCAT
>NC_056749.1:761358147-761373147 GCF_019279795.1 Protopterus annectens
ATAAACCATTTTTATCAGATGTAACCTATCATCAAATGTTATAAACAAATTATTCCATTTGCTTATCACTGTCTTGATTAAGTCTATGGCTTTAGCATAGTTAAGCTGTAAGGTTTCCCCTATATTCTTACCTAGGACTAATCCTAAATAGTCTAGAATTGAAACTTGTTTTCTAAGAATATGATTAACTGGAACCCGTATGTTCTTTTTTTATTTAATAATAAATATTTTGATTTAGATTTGTTGAAGGAGAGTCCTGAGATTTTTTTGGAAATTTGTTGTTACTTTAGCCACTTCACCTAACACTTCCTTAGAGTTGGGTAAAGTAAGTAAGACATCATCAGCAAACATCATTATTTTGGATACATATTTATGGGTTCCCTACGTTAGACCAAAAGCTCGGAAGATCGACAAGCACATCACCGATGCCAGAAGACCGATGGAACAGATAACCGACAACTTGGAATCCCCACAGTGAAAACACCAACATGGGAAACGTGTGAGTGCGACTCGGTAAGTGTGCGATAGTGAGGGATTTAAGGTTAGGGTGCGTGTAAGGTGTGTGTGCGATAGTGAAAGACTTGAGGGTAAGGGGCAGATTAAGTGAGTTAGGGTGCGGGTAAGGTAAGTGTGCGATAGTGACGGACCTTAGGGTTAGGGTTAAGGTTAGTGCATAGATAGTTGTGTGTAAGGTGTAGTGTAGTGTAGGTTTTTAGGTTGTTGGTGTGCTTGTGTTGTATGTGTGTTGTGTGGAACTGCAAACTTTTTGTTTTATTAACTGTCAGGATTGTGGTTTGTCGGGCATGTGAACTTTCGTGTTTTTGCTGTTTCATTCTTGTGGTGTCGGTGTTGTGGGTGTCAGTGTTGTGTACTGTTGGTTTACTGTAGTAGACCCATATTTATACCTTTTATCTTTGAATTATTACATATTAAAATGACAAGTATTTCTATGGCAAGACCAAATAGGATAGGGGACATGGGACATCCTTGTCTAGTACCTCTAGTGATTTGGATTGCTTTGGAAGTAAAGGGACCTAATTTGACATATGCTAGAATATTTTCATAGGTTTTCTTTATCATAGTTATAAAAAGGGGGGAAATCAAATAACTGTAAGACTTTAAATAAATAATCCCAATTTATGGAGTCAAAGGCCCTTTGAATATCTAGACCTATTATTAGTGCTTCATGATTTCCTCTATTGAGGTAATCTATCAGTGTTAATACTCTTTTAATATTATCTTGTGTATGCCTGTTATGTATGAAACTAGTTTGGTCTTCATTAATTATTTTAGATATGGGTATTTCCAATCTGTTGACCATAATTGACATAAATAGTTTATAATCATTATTCAACAAAGAAATTGGTCTATTTGAGTTGCAATGATTAGGGTCCTTATTCTCTTTTAATATAGGGGAAATTAGAGAATATCTCCAAAAAGGAGGGATTTTTGCTAATGTTTGAACTTCAAGAAAGGTTTTATGTAGGAGAGAGATTATAGAAGAAGGGAACAATCTATAAATTTTGACAATTAAGCCATCTATTCCAGGTGCTTTATTAGACTTACATCCTTTAATCCCATCTATAATTTTCTTTTGAGAAATAGGTTTTTGTAGATCTAACTTAAGTTCCTCAGGAATTCTTGTTATGTTAGGAACTATATTCTCTAACGTCTCACATTCATTTGTACTTATTTTATCTTTATGATGCTCTGTATAATGATAATTAAAAGCCTCCAGAATGTACTCTATGTCCGAGACTTTTTTTCCTTTTCCATTCATGAAAGATAATATCAATGTTATTAATTTTTGATTGTATCTTAACTTTCATAGATAGGTTATGTAGATGCTTAGCAGAGGTAGCATAAGAATTTAATTTCAGATTTTCCATAGCTAAATTAGTTTAATGGGATAATATTTCATTGTATTTCTTATTTGCTTCTTCTAATTTCTTATTATTATCTGTAGCAATGAATTTCTTATTAGATTGAAGAGATAATATTTGATTTTGGAGTTGCTGTAACTCTGAGTCCAATTCTTTAATTATATTTTTGTACCAGCTAATGGATTTGCAATATAGATAGGCCTTAAGAGAATCCCAAACCATAATTGTGTTTGCTTCAGTTTATAGTTACTCTCTAAGAAAAGCTGAAGTTCAGAAGTTATCCAAAATTTAAAGTCTTTAATTTTTGTGATATATGAAAGAATCATTGAAGTAATAACTAACTGATTGAATTCCAAGTGTATTGTTTACAACAGGGAATTATGATCTAAAAAGGTACAAAGTTGTATTGAAAAATTCAAGATTTTAGAATAATATTCTAGTTTGGGTACCATATCTATAGTCTTGGTGTGAGAATAGTAAAGAATTTGGTCCCAAAGCATTAAATGTGTCTTTTAATTTAAGCATTTCTGTCCATTTTTTAACTGTTTGGATGAGGACAATAGTCTAGGAGATTTCCTATTGGTAGTTTCTGTAACATCTGTGATACAATTGAAATCACCTCCTAGTATAATATTACCTGTAGAAGTAGTTGTAATAAAGTCTAATTGTTTCTTAGCTAGTCCAACCCCCACACCCGTGAGCCAGTATAAATTAACCAGAGTTCAAATTCTATTGTTAAACTTAAGTATAACTAAGGCCACAAGTCCATCATTATCTATGTTTGTAAATAATCTGTGGATTTAAGAAAGTCTTTTTCCATAGAATTGTTACTCCTCTTGTCTTGTTTTTATAAGAAGATTGAGCTAGTATTGTATATTCCTTAGGGTCCCACATAAATTTGTCATTTATTTTAAAGTGTGTCTCTTGGAGAAAAACTGCTTGAGCCTTGTTTAGTTTAAGATACCTTAGTAGATTAGCTCTCTTATATGGGTTGTTTAAGCCATTAAAATTTAACGATATCAACGTTAAATCGATATCAGAATTCTTTAAATATAGCGAATAATAAAGGTATTTGTATGAATAGAATCATATATACATAATACTCTTCCTGAATAGACAACAGAATATCAATTGTTGTATTTCTATTTATCTCAATCCAAATAACTTTCTCCATGAAAGATAAAAGTAAAACAATTATGTCAGACATTTCAAAACTAGAAAAATAGTTAAATAACAAAAAATTACCATATTTCACTCTGATATAAACTTTAATACACCCTATACATGGAATGAGATACATTCCTAGTCTAGCAAACAAAACTATATCTGCTAGACTACCTATCCCAACCATCAACCTTTGTTGGTTCGAGCCCATGAAAACAAAGTAAAAAATGGAGAATATATTATAAATTAAGAGAAAAATAGTAGTGATGAACAACTAATCAGATATTAATTCCAGTTAGGTTTTAGAGATGAGTTACATACACTATTATTAGAAACATTAAACATTTATACAGTAATTATTCACTAAGGAAGCAAGAGACATATTAGGATATATATATAATCTGAATTTAGTGCTTAATAGACTAAGGAAACATTAGCTTTATTAACAATCTAAATGATTACCCAACATACCTAAGCATGTCATCTGCATTAGTTCTAATAAAAACTTTGAAATGACAGAACAAATCAAAGAATCATTTAGCATTTTTATTTACTTGCCCTCTGAATAAATCTTATCATTATAATCTCCCACTAAATAAAAACATCACAAGAATTGGGTGTTATCACATAGATGAGTGTGTGTCATTCCCAAAAGACGTTAACATAGATTCTTAGAAATACTCCATTAGACATACTTGTCTTTAATTAATTCCAAAATTTTGTAATAACAGATGTTTAAATGACTGACTAAGAATCAATAATAATTAACTGGCATCAGTTAATATGACAAAAAGTAATAAAAAAAAATATCTATATAAAACGTACTATGGATAACAGGTCTTAAAAGTGAATGACTCAAAGACAGAATTAAGTTAGTGTTAGCTGTAAATATCTACCATAATAATAGGGTAATACTGAAACTTATAACTTTCTTTGTTATGTTATCACAAGTCATAGATATTACTGAGCTCTTTCCCTGTCATAAAGAGCATTTCCTTTAAATGTATAAGCATAGGAAAGTTATTTATAAAGATCTATTTAAAAAAACTGTAGTATATTCACTAGAAATAGTGGCTATAATTAACTGTTTACAAGAAAAAATAACATGTCTGTATATATTTGATCACAGAATATAGTCACTATTATAAAAGGGAACTATGAATATGTTTGCAGACAGTGTAGCTCATAATTCTTGTAAAAGAAGCCTACTATGCTGTATTAACCAATCAGAGACTTGACATTCACAATTAGGCTTGCATATACACATTATATGTAATGTAATCTGATCTGCATGCATAGAATGCATGATGTCATCATCTAAGTAAGAAAGCTTCACTTCTTGAATTTCAAACAGACATTTTCCCGCCCAGCACGCTACACAGTACAGTTTCCTGACCTCACTTTAACTGTATTATAAAGTCTGCTTATTTACAGTAACAAATGCAAAGTTTAACTGTCAGATACTTCTAAACAGTAAAATAACATTCAATACACTAGAAATCACCACAGGACATCACAAGCCATACAACACACATAAAAATAAAGTTTATACAGCCTTTCCCATAACTAAACTCTATATAACCGTCTAATTCAGAACATCCGAACACAGTCTTTCTAGAAGCATTCTAAAAAAAACACACCTCTTCAATTACATAAAAACTTTCAGATCCCAGCTAAAGCATGTAATTTAAAAGGCAGAACAGTCCATAAATTCATGTCATCCTACGTTATTTTAAATAGAAAGTAATTTTCTGAAGCAAGCACTTACCAGGTATACCAAGCATGAAGAATCCATATCTCAGAGACACTCAGACAGCTATGGGTATTTAAGCAATAACCTACTCCTGGGTGTGGGTAATGCTGGATTTACCCATGGTTGGTGTGGTTTGGTCACGAGGGCTAAGCCCGAGTGGCCAAACAAAGACAACCCTGGGTAAATCCAGCATTATCCACACCCAGAAGTGGATTATTGCTAATATACAATGACATTATTTAGGAAAAAAATACTTACTTTTCTTAAATAATGGCATTGTATAATGCCTCCGTGCCGCCCTTCCACAGCTGTCTGTTATTGTGTGGCAGTTCTGATGTACTGCGCAGTACATCAGAGCTGTGTGTGGAAGCAATGGAGAATGCTTTTTAGAAAGTGTCTTGCTATGTTAAACCCATTTAACATAGCAAGACAGTTTTAAAAACAGCAACGGAGATCTTCCTTTCTCCATTGCTTTTTTTAAAGCTGTCTCGCTATGTTAAATCCATTTAACATAGCAAGACAGCTTTAAAAAAAGCAACGGAGAAAGGAAGATCTCCATTGCTTTTTTTTAAAGCTGTCTTGCTATGTAAACTCCTTTAACATGGCGAGACACTTTCTAAAAAGAAACAGAGATCTTGCATTCTCCGTTGCTGTAACAAAAAAGACTTATACTAATGGAAAAAGTCTGGACGACTGGACCTTTTTCCATTAGTATAAGTCTGATTTTTAACGTGCATGCTGACCAATCAGCGTGCGCGTTTTGGAACATTAATGGGGGGGGGGTCATTGTATAATTAGGAATAAACCACCACTGCTAAGTAGATATACAAGATATACACACTGCTAAAAATACAGGAAACATAGTGTCTCTGCCAAATTCAAGTGGAATAGACCAAGTTCATTGCCAATAAGAGACAAAACAGAACTTTAACATTAAACTGTTTAGGAAACATAACTTGTAACTGTTTAAAAACTTTGTGCCATAAAACTTACAAGCATATAACTTTCAGAGAGACCCAATTTATGTCAAAACCTGGCAAACAGCTTTTTGTTCACACAGGTACCAATATTTATTCTGGAACAATCACAAGTTATAAATATTAAAGAAACTAGTTAATATATACTAAATCATAGATATTCCCTATCCCATGTATCCAAAACAGTTTTGATAAATAATCTAAGCAGTGACTATGCCTGTGTAATAACTCAGAAAACCATTTAGCAGAGTAAAGGGCTATACATTATTTGAAATAAATCATGTCATCTTAAGGTCATAGAAGCAAAGAGAGTTTACTGTTCCATTATTTCACTCAATAAACCAGTAATATTGTACTAATATAATAAAAGGCCTAAACAGTTATTTAATTTGTATATGAACCAAAGAAAAAGGTATAGAAATGATAAAAGTGAAAGAAAAGCAATAAGAAAAATATTGTCATGACATAACTTACTTGAAGATTTAGCAAGTATAAAACAAATTAAAATACAGTTGCAGTAGATGCTTTGAGAGATTTAGTGGGAACAGTAATCTTTGACTCAGTTTTTTGTTTTTTTCTTTTTAACATCAGTCCAGAAGATTTATCAGTTACTCTCTTCAGACATGCAGATGCCCATTCCATATCTTCAGGTAAGCTAATAATGTTATTGTTTTTACTAAAGGCAGTGGCTTCCTCTAGGACATTAAATGATCTCATTTCATTCTGATAAATAATTTATATTCTGGCAGGAAAGACAAGCTGAGTTTTAATGTTATTCTGCTTAACAATTTTATTAATGGCCAAGCTTTTTTTTCTCTGTTCTAAAACCCTGGTAGAATAGTCATTGTCAAACCTAATTGGGTTTTGATTAAATTTTAATGGGCTTTTCCTCCAGGCAGATTTTAGGACCAACTCCTTGTCCAAATAAGATAGAAACTTTATGACTATTGATCTGGGAGGAGTAGAGGAGGATGTTGACACTGGCTTTCCTAAAGTTCTATGAGCCCTTTCAATACCAAAGGACAGACCCTCCTTTAAGTCTAAAATCTCTGGAATCCAGGTGTTCAGGAAAGAAATCATATCTTCTCCTTCAGCTCTTTCAGGGTTGCCAAAAATCCTTATATTTGATCTTCTCTCCCTGTTTTCCAGGTCATCCACTTGACCTTCTCTCCTTGTTTTCAAGGTTCTCCACTTTATTGAGAAGCCAAGTGTTTTGTTTGATGAAAACATCTTTCTGGCTTTCTTCTTCCTTCAGCCTTCCATCAAGATCATTCAGGGATGCTTCTAAGTGTGCTATTCTGGATTAATGCTGCTGTATACATTCCTTGAGAGAATGTTTGTTTCTGACAATTTTCCTTGAGGTTTTATAAATTCTCCTTAAAATCATCCATTTTTAGTGAGAGTTCTTGTAGATCAGATGTCACAAGCTGCATTTTTTTAAAGCCATGTCAGAATGAGAAGTGTTCGAAGTGCTCATCTCCACAAATGATATATTCTCTTTTATAATTTGACAGGAAAAAACTTTCATAAGTTCATCAAAGTTACTAATAATATAGTTTATACTTTCATCGCGTCTATATCTTGTTATCAAATCGTGAAAATAGTGAACGGCTACAATATCGAAAACACCGTTCATCGAAATGTGTTTTGTGGGGGGCTGTAGCCCCCACACCCCCCGCTAATTATATATACCAACTCCGAGATCACAATACAGTGAGGAAAGGGCAAATATTCCAATCCTCATTGTACAGCAACCCCACAAAACACATTTCATTGAACGGTGTTTTCGATATTGTAGCCGTTCGCTATTTTCACAATTCGATAACTTGAATGGGACCCCTTTCATCTATCAAGTCTAAGTATTTTTGCTAAAATATAATGTTATTTCCTGTTTTTATACTAGTTTCATGGAGCTCTGAAAAACTGCTGCTACCAGTTGGCCATCTTGGCTCCACCTGCGCTAATTCTACTTTTGACATATTTTGGTCTTAGAAAGTTAGATGGTTGATAGAATTAAAACATTTTTTGCATCACTATTTTTAATAATCTTCTGAGGGTTGTGAAGTCTGAAACTGAAATGTGTCTCATTATTTTCTAAAATCTCTCTTTAATGATTTTCCAGTTCAAAAGTACATCCACATTTTGTCATTTTATAATTTTTACCAGTAGTGGTGGTGGTGTTAGTTCAAAAATGTTCAACAATAGATTTCAAGTTGTTACCATGTTTTTACACAATAGAGGGTTTGTCACCCACATTTTCCAAAATAGTCCTTTCCTCCTTCAGAATGCCCCAATTTTTATCCAGTATTTTCTTAATAGTAACATTGTCAGCATTATATGGTGTAATCAATACACAAATAAATTTAGTAGTAGGGCCAGAGTTAGTACCAAAATGAAGTACGGATGAATGGTTAGTGTTACTGCCCACATTAGTTTCAGAAACCGGCGGGTTCAAAAAGAGGTTTCCTTGGTTAGGTGGGCTGTTAGGATGTTTTAAAATGGGGACAAAGAAGTTTCTTTCTTATTTGTTTATAACTTCATACATCAAATGGTTGACACAACTAGTCTGATAATCCCTAGCAACAGGTCACTGACATGTTGAATGACCTTTTCATAGAAAAAAGTATTGATGTGTGTGACTTCAATTTTTGAATATTTCCCAATCTGTTCCTACTATCTTTGGCATTCCAAAGATTCCTAAGAACATTCAAGAACCTCCAATGGGATCTATTGTCGATACTAGGGGATTAATTATACACCTCACTGCTAAGCTCTTAGACAAAATTGAAGCACTTATTACTTCAAGAAACCCACATCTACAGAGACTCTTGAGACTTCCTTAGTAAAATTAATTCTCTTGAATACAATGACAACTGTCTTTTTGTCATAATAGATAATAATGACCTTTACACTAAAACTCCACGACATAGGTATAAAATAGTTTACAGAAAATTTATCTGAACATGGTGTACTGTACCTTAGGTTAAGGTTAATACCTATGAAACACTGCTTGAAATTTTGTTAAAGAACAACTATTTCATCTTTGAACATTGGTTTGGCTTGTGGGGGATGGTTTACTAACATTGTGATGACAAAATGAAACGGAATGTTTCTTTTTAATCTGACTTCATGCACTTTTGTACTTTATATACTTCTTACCCGGATGACATTTTTTTTGGATTGGAAAGGTAACACAACAGACTTTTTGACATTCTTTAACTACATCACTCAAACTACAAATTTTCTGAGGTTTACTTATGAAATAAACTGCACCAGTATCACTTACTTAGACATTCTACTGCTTAAAGATACTGACAATTGTAGATATGAGTCCCAAATTTACCGTAAACCCACCTTTTTGAATGTTTATCTGTACTTTTCTAGCTCTCACCTCCACCACCAAAAACATGCTGTTTTGACGGGTCAGTTTGTTAGATCTGCACATATGATGTCCAAATATGAAGATGTTTTGAATGAATGTGAGCTCATTAAAAGCATGTTTGTTGCTAGGGATTACCGGACTAATTTTCTCAACCATTTGATGGATGGAGTTATAAACAAACATGAAAGAGACTTCTTTTTCCCCATTTTAAAACACTCTAACAGCAGACCTAACCAAGAAACTGTCTGTTTGAACCCACCAGTTTCTGAAACTAATGGGGGCAGTAATACTAACCACTCATCCATGCTTCGTATTGATACTAACTCTGGCCCTACTACTAAATTTATTTGTGAAATGATTACATCATATAACACTGACAGTGTTACTGTTAAGAAAATACTGGATAAAAATTGGGGCATTCTGAGGGAGGATAGGAATATTTTGGAAAATGTGGTGACAAATCCTCTATTGTGTACAAATGTGGAAGCAACTTGAAATCTATTGTTGAACATTTTGAAATTAAGGCCAATGCCACTGGTAAAAAGTATAAAATGACAAAATGTGGATGTTCTTCTGTCCTTAAGTATGTACTAGCCTCTACATGTTTTAAGGTTAATGATGGTCAGTTTTCCATGCAAGGTCAGTTTAACTGTTATACTAAAGCTGTGTTCTGTGTTGCCTTGTTTCAGAGCTGCCCAGCCTACTATATAGGCAAGACAGAATGTAGATTGAAATATTAATGAAATCAGAAACAAAAATAGACAAATGCACTAGCTAAACATGCTGATGGGACACCTGGTCACTTTTTCAGATTTGTTACCATTGAAAAAGTTGTACTGGCTGTACGTAGGGGACCATGACAGCTACATATAGAGAAGTGTCAGCTGCTCTGGCAACTGAAACTTAATGACCACATCTCGATAAACTGCCTACTGAAACTGAATTAATTACAGAGATAAATGAGTTTAACGTTTTAATATGTATGTAAATATATATTTTACATGAATATACCTAGTTTTAAAATAGTTTTTATATTTTACAGTACTTCTTTCAGCTTGCATTTTTTACAATTTTTTTCTTTGAATTTTGATTGTTAATGCTGTTATACCACTTTAAATGTGGCAGGGAGCTCAGCTGTAATCTGAGGCCTGATGTCACATGAGAACCATATTTAAACAGCAACTTTGGTAGTTTGTTTTATCTGAAGAAGTTTAAATATTAAAATGAAAGTGCTAATTACATTTCCAGTGTATTTCTTTGTTTTTCTACACTGTGGAGTGAAACTTTATTTGGAGTCTCTGTGGTAAATGCACTTTGTTTCTTCTTTAGTTTTTGTGGCTGTTTGTTTGGTTTAGAGCTCCTGCATATTTTGGTCCTGTCCTCATGAGTACAGAGAAAATAAATGTGGTCACTGGCATGTTTTAGAATAGCATTCAGGAATTGATGAATGATCCTGGATGCTGATGCTGGATGCTGATGCCTGTGACACTGCCAGAATGTCCCCTGTTGTTCTCTGAAAGGTTTCTGTAGCTAAAATTCTAAGTGCTACACATACTTTATTTCCACTGGTATGGGTTCCCTTCTGTTTGCAGTAGCTCTGAGTTGAGGATAATACAGGTTCAGAGTTCCTGTACTGTGTCTTTATCCACCCTGTAGCACTGTACAATTTCTACCTCCTGCAGATTATCATATATTAAACAGGGTCTGAAAAATCTTCTCCTTCTTAGCCTTGGTCTATCAGCAGCAGCAGCATAGCCTTCAGGGTGTTGCACAGACACATGAATTAAAGCAACAGCAGCCCCTAACATTCTTTCTGTGTTGACTCCTTTCTGTGACTGTATTCCAGTAAGTTGTGGAATTTGCTGAAAAACCAGCACGGAGTCTATACGATTGCTTTATAGCTTGTTAAATAGCTCCTCTATCTTGGATTGGTTGAGAAGCATACAATTCAGCTGCTTATGCTGAAATTAGCATGCCATGGTGTTTACCGTGGTTGCGCAACTCGACACACCACGTAGAGTCACTTACTGAATAAAAAACAGACACACACACACACACACACACACACACACACGCACACACACAGTGTTAGCAGACCATGTAGGGTTTATTGAATCTGCCCTAGTATAACTGCAGGACCAAGCAAAGATGCTACTACAAAAAAAAAAAAAAAAAAAAAAGATTTTAAATATCTGTTTGCTTCTGGCCATGAGATGACAAGTTAAACAATCTTTTCAACAGTTTAATTCTTACAGAAATAAAGTAAATATTTTGACAGTGAATGTTCACTAATTTGGCAAAACATTCTTTGCAATTCTAATATATCATAATAGTAGGGCAATGCCTGATGAAATTTTTATAAAAGAAAGCATTTGTTTAGGTGGTAGCATTGAGAGAGAATTATAAATATGGGTATATTTCTACAAAGATTTGTTGTTATTTAGAAATTAAAACCAGTAACTGGTAAAAAAGTAAACAGTTTGGATTTTAAACTTAGCAGATATTCTTTTTCTGAATAAGAAAAATTAAAGAAATAAAATCAGAGTAGCAGTTTGATTCCTTTCATATGGGTAAGAAATGAACACTTTAAAAAATCTTAAGTACCTTTGACATGAATTATAGGCCTTCAGCAGGCTGCTAGTAATACTAAATAGAGAAGACTGGTAGATAATGGACATTGGAATTTATTGTTACTGTAGTTGAAAATGAAAACAAAGACATGCTAAAATCGGTAGAAGGCTCGGAGAAAAGTACAGTGTTTATTGAACACCTGAAAAAAGCTGAGGGATTGTGTAAACTAGAGTATGTCAGAAATTGCTGTGATGTTGTAGCATTCTTACCTAAGAATAACATGTGTACATGAGATAGATAATCAATCTCTATAAAAACAGAAACTCTGTTTTGATCTGAATCCTATGTCCAACATCACCTTGTGTTCATTATGCCATTTCAGCAGAAACAGCAAGCAAAGAGCTCAAGCATGCCATTATGATAACTAAGGCAGTATGTACACTGAAACTGTCCACCTACTCCAAGGATGACCTTCTGACCATTTCTAACTATATTAGGAGTGTTAGAATGAGCACCCTAACATTGCACCATATTCAGCTGAATAGCACTACCCAGCTAGAGCCTGAAGCCATAGCCAATGTCTTAGCCAACAAATTCAGTTCAATTTTCATACCCACTCACCTCTATGTTCCCTGTCTTGAACCATTAAACTCATCTTCTCATGACATCACTATGGACTCAGTTCTGAAAAATATATCCAAAATCCAAAACAATAGACACATGGGCTTAAACAGTATAGTGGGATAACTCTAAGTTAGTAAAAAGGACAACATCCCTTAACACCATCCTAAATCTTTTGGCCTTAGGTTATCCTTAGGATATCTACCTGATCTCTGGAGAATAGCCAGTGCAGTGGCATTCCACAAGGGTGGTGTCCACACAGCCCTGGACAGCTAGCACCTCATCAGCCTCATCAATATTATCTATAAAATTATGGAACATAACCTGGTCAGTCTCATAAACAACACAATTGGTACACTACAAACCCTTTGACCTTAATCAATTTGGTCTTTTTGAAAGATAGATCTTGTCTCCTTAATACAACTGGTTTCTTTGAAAATAGAATGGATGCCATTGACAAAGGTCATTCTGTACATGACACTTGTCTGGGTCTTGCTAAAATCCTGAGCAAGCTTACCCATACTGTCATTATTAACAGGCTCACTAGTCTAAACATAAATACCTACAGCTCTGATTAGTTTGTCATTTTTTTCTGTCCAAAAAGACACATGGTAGAATCATCTGATCTAAAAAGCATTAAGAGTGGCCCTCAGACATCTGTTCTTAGTTGTATCATTTTAATATGTACCTCCCTGATGTGAAAGCAGATGTCAAAGGTCTATGGCTAGCCAAGTTTGCTGATGATTGTAAACTATATGCTGTTATTTCCTCTCTCATGGATATCCTTCAAGAGGGGCTTTGAACATTACTTGATGTTCCACTCATGGCCTTAAGCTTAATATCAAAAAATGTAGTGTAGTTCTTTGGAAAACTGGTCTATTTTAATGATTACCGCATAGACTAGACCATATTTAAGATCATCTCAATTATTAGAGCACTGCATATCTTCACTGACAACTAACAATTTATCCCATATCATTTATTGCTAGGAAATCCTTCTACCTTACCAAGTTAATAAGCAAATGGATATCTTCCAGGTCAAAGGAAGTCCTAAATCTGCTCTATTCTTCTTTTATCAGTACAGAGTACGGTGGGCAGTTTGGAATGCACTTATCCAGAAGACTTACCCAAGAAGTAAAAACAGAGAATCTTCTAGGTAAAATAACCAAAGGACTAAGTACTTGTAGTGATACAGACAGGTGAAAAAAATAGTTGTTTTTCTCCATCTTATAATAGGTCTTACATGAAAATCTCTGCCTCATCTTCTGGACTATGAGAGATCATCTCCTATGGGACCTCCACCCATCTCAAAAGTACTGGTAATGCTAAAAAGGCTATCCCCAAAACATCAATCTAGACTGAAACATAAAAACTTCCTCTTTATGTCAAGCAATGTAACATATTGTTCTCCTTCTATTTCTAACGTAACAATTGGAGGAGTACCCAGAAATGTACACCTTGGGTAAACAGTATGGTCTTCAGTCATTAGAAGGATGAATCCACCAATTAAAATCTCTAGGTTGCATCAGTAGGTTCTATATAGTTACTCAGACGACCTGCATAGTAAGAAACTAAAAAGTAATGAACTGGTACTTTTTAAAGAGTAGCCACTTATGAAAAAACTCAAGAAAAATGACTGCAGCATTAATTTGGGGAATAGATGTTTCCTTAAAAACATCAAGAAATGTGTTTTAGAACAACCCACCACTTTAAAACTTGTCCAGCCACGTGCTACAGTCTCATTACTGTTCAGCAAGTTTATTTTAGCAACATTCAAGTTAAAAGTTAAAGATGCAGTTACTGTCTTTATACAGAGAATAAGACATTATTCATTTATTGCATAATCTGAAGATATCTTAATGTACGCCTTTCTGAAGTACCATTGTGAGTAGCAGTACGCAAAAATCAAAATGCATTTCAAAATACTGTTATGGTTTTATTTTTCAGTGCATCCTGAAAGCAGCTGATTGCTATAAGAAGTATCCTTCTTTGAGCTGTAGTTTTGTCAGGGAAGTTGAATTACCAGTTTTTGTAATGATATGATTCCATCCTGATCGATTGTCTTGTATAGAAAGTTTATTGAAACATCAGCAAACCAAAATGTTTAAGTATATATATATATATATATATATATATATATATATATATATATATCTACAAATCAGCTGTGTGTTTGTCTGATGTAAGTCAAGTAATTAACAGTTATTTTTTTAGTTAGTACATGTGCCTCATGTCATTTTTTTTTTTTTGTGCATAAGCAGATAGCCACTACTGAACATGTGGTGCTCGGTAGAGTGTGACCTACTGACTTTGTTGCTCAACTTGGAGACTTCAATCCTCTCTTGGGGAATGATGGAAATACCTAGAAATGGACTGATCACAGCCTAAGTACTGAATTGTGTTTAGACATCTATATTAGTCAAGGACTGCCCATAATAAACATGATGAGCAAATGCATAGATGTTCAGAATTCCTCTTAGGTTCTTAGGTAAGTACTAGGCTAGCTGTGCTTGCAGACCATTTTTAGCCAAGCCAATTTCCCTTTTTGATCATGAATTAACCTTTCTCATTTGGTTAGAGAATGGCTTTACTCATCCCATGGTCGATAATTATATATTACTCCTAATGAGAATAACTGAAATCAGACTT
>NC_056749.1:761378147-761387634 GCF_019279795.1 Protopterus annectens
CGAGTCACTTCAATCCAGACTTGCATAAATCCAAAGATGTGTAAAAACCAATCGGTCTCAGTCCACAATATCCCAATAAAAGATATTTATTTGTGTGCACATACGATAGTTGGTTAGCGCTTTCGCTTACAGCTTCATCAGACCAACCCATAACTCTCATTAAAATGTTTAAATACAATAGATGGCGGGAAACTAACCATAAGCATCAAACATTTAAAGGCATATTCCAACATATAATAAATGTACTATTTAAAACCCATTAAGACATGACATACTCTTATACAAAAACCATCCCATAAAGACAAGTATGCAATATCTTAAGACATATGTATATAAACATATATTTAAAAAACATATATTAAAAAACATATATTAAAACATAAATAGCAAGACATTGGGCATCCTAAGAACTAAATTAAAATAGACATCATAAACAACATACTATTGCCCTCCAAAGGAGCAATAGGGGTGCCCCTAAAACCTGACATGTTAATATAAAAAACAAGACAAATATATAGGGACAGGAGTCTGCAAAAACAGCCATCAAGAGAGTAGCCAGGTCTCTTATCATCAGCTAACCTAATGTTAACTCTATAGAGACAAACATCTATGTGGGCGCTCTTACACAACAAAAATATATACTTAAATATATGTCCTGTAACTAAACACGGAGATAAACTCCATAGCAAAATGGCTAGGTTCCCAATTGTATTAGTCTAGCTATAGCCCATATAACTACTAAAAATACAATGTAGAAACCACACAATGGGACTCTAAATATCATATTTTCAATCTCCTCATTTTTAGAAATGGTTTTATCGGTACTTTACCATTCAAACCAGGTGGAGCATCAGCCCTAAACTTAATAATCCAGCTACTTTCCTTGGATTCCGTCAGATTGCAAATATCTCCACCTCTCTGTGTATCATATAACCTCTCTAATATCCTAAACCTGAAGCTGTGTGTTGAATCTGTCTCAACCACATGTTTGGCCAATGCATTATGTGGACTGCCTTTCCTAATGTGATATATATGTTCCATTCTATCCCTGAGACACCTGTTGGTTTTCCCAACGTAGAATGCGGGACATATAACACACGTGGCTAAGTACACCACATTGGTTGACATACAGTCACCTCTAGTTCTTGCTCTAAAACTACCATAACCATTGGGATGGACAAAAATCACACTGGGTTCAATGTAGGGACAAAAATTACAGTGGCCACACGAAGATGTATGATAACTCATATCTTGACCTACATTCTTCAAAGGTTTAGGGTAGCATAACAACTTCTTCAAACTCATCTTATTCCTATATATAAACCTAGGTCTCTCACCAACTATTCGTTTCACCTCAGGATCAACAGATAAAACATGCCAGTGTGCACTAATAATATCCTTAATGGCCCCTATATCTTTAGTGTAAAAAAATCGAGCATGCTGCTTTGCTCAATGTATCCTTCTCAGTGGTATTAACACTGGTATCACATCCGGACCTATCTGGGAAGTATGGGGCCGCTCTACCACTTCTAAGACCTTCTACATTGGTGAACCCCAATGTTAAATCACCTTCAGTATAGCCACGTTCTCTAAACCTCTCAGATAGATCCTCAACTTCATTCTTAAAACATAAATCACTCTGAGTATACCTCAAGGCTCGCATAACTTGGCCACGCACTATATTCTTGTAAACATAGCCAGGATGCATACTAGTTCGGTGGAGTAAAGTGTTCCTATGACAGGATTTCCTGAATAAGCCTGTATTAATAATTCCACCCTCTAACTTCTCTACAAAAACATCCAAAAAGGAAATCCTACTCATGGATGACTCCATGGTGAATGTCAGAAAATTGGTGGTCTCATTCAACTCCCTGACAAATCTGTCTAACTGCAGGGTGGGTCCATCCCAAAGAAAAAATAAATCATCTACAAACCACCGGTAAAAACAGACATGTCTGCTGTATAAGTCATTTCGAAACATTTCCCTGACTTCCCATTCAGCTATTACAAGGTTGGCGTAGCTATTGGCACAAGAAGTGCCCATAGCTACGCCATCCCTTTGAAGGAACAACCTATCAGTGTAGCAGAAAACATTGGACTCCAACACCACCTCCAGGAAGATCATATATAAATCGATGTCAGTTGAAGTGTAATTGGACACCCTCCTCAAATAGCTATTCACCATCTCTATCCCTGCTATGTTAGGTATCATTGTAAATAGTGACTGGATGTCCATCGTCACTAATATGTAGTCAACCTCTACTGTATTTGAGCCTAAAAAACCATACAGGTCAAGAAGAAACTGTTTGGTGTCACGTAGAATATATTGATTCCGGTTACTATGGATCGTGTATATAATATCAGTGAGGGCATACAGATTCTGTTATTGGACCTGCTCCAGAGTGAGGTCATTGATAAGAAGCTATTTGAGTTTTTACAAGTTATCCATCCATTGATTCCAGTTATCCAGGGGCTCCCAAAGATCCATAAGGACCCTGTACACCCACCATTGAGACCAATAGTGGCAGGAAGAGGTTGGTCTATGGAGCCATTCTCGATTTATTTAGAGAGTAAGCTAAGACCTATAGTGGATGAGAATCAATATATTCTACGTGACACCAAACAGTTTCTTCTTGACCTGTATGGTTTTTTAGGCTCAAATACAGTAGAGGTTGACTACATATTAGTGACGATGGACATCCAGTCACTATTTACAATGATACCTAACATAGCAGGGATAGAGATGGTGAATAGCTATTTGAGGAGGGTGTCCAATTACACTTCAACTGACATTGATTTATATATGATCTTCCTGGAGGTGGTGTTGGAGTCCAATGTTTTCTGCTACACTGATAGGTTGTTCCTTCAAAGGGATGGTGTAGCTATGGGCACTTCTTGTGCCAATAGCTACGCCAACCTTGTAATAGCTGAATGGGAGGTCAGGGAAATGTTTCGAAATGACTTATACAGCAGACATGTCTGTTTTTACCGGCGGTTTGTAGATGATTTATTTTTTCTCTGGAATGGATCCATTGCAGTTAGACAGGTTTGTTAGGGAGTTGAATGAGACCACAGATTTTTTTACTTTTACTATGGAGTTATCCATGAGTAGGATTTCCTTTTTGGATGTTTTTGTAGAGAAGTTAGAGGGTGGTATTATCAATACAGGTTTATTTAGGAAATCCTGTCATAGGAACACCCTACTCCATCGAACCAGTATGCATCCTGGTTATGTTTACAAGAATATAGTGCGAGGCCAAGCTATGCGAGCCTCCAGGTATACTCCAAGTGATTCCTGTTTTAAACATGAGGTTGAGGATCTATCTGAGAGGTTTAGAGAACGTGGCTATACTGAAGGTGATTTAACATTGGGGTTCACCAATGTAGAAGGTCTTAGAAGTGGTAGAGCGGCCCCATACTTCCCAGATAGGTCCGGATATGATACCAGTATTAATACCACTGAGAAGGATACATTGAGCAAAGCAGCATGCTCGATTTTTTACACTAAAGATATAGGGGCCATTAAGGATATTATTAGTGCACACTGGCATGTTTTATCTGCTGATCCTGAGGTGAAACGAATAGTTGGTGAGAGACCTAGGTTTATATATAGGAATAAGATGAGTTTGAAGAAGTTGTTATGCTACCCTAAACATTTGAAGAATGTAGGTCAAGATATGAGTTATCATACATCTTCGTGTGGCCACTGTAATTTTTGTCCCTACATTGAACCCAGTGCGATTTTTGTCCATCCCAATGGTTATGGTAGTTTTAGAGCAAGAACTAGAGGTGACTGTATGTCAACCAATGTGGTGTACTTAGCCACGTGTGTTATATGTCCCGCATTCTACGTTGGGAAAACCAACAGGTGTCTCAGGGATAGAATGCGGGAACATATATATCACATTAGGAAAGGCAGTCCACATAATGCATTGGCCAAACATGTGGTTGAGACAGATTCAACACACAGCTTCAGGTTTAGGATATTTGAGAGGTTATATGATACACAGAGAGGTGGAGATATTTGCAATCTGACGGAATCCAAGGAAAGTAGCTGGATTATTAAGTTTAGGGCTGATGCTCCACCTGGTTTGAATGGTAAAGTACCGATAAAACCATTTCTAAAAATGAGGAGATTGAAAATATGATATTTAGAGTCCCATTGTGTGGTTTCTACATTGTATTTTTAGTAGTTATATGGGCTATAGCTAGACTAATACAATTGGGAACCTAGCCATTTTGCTATGGAGTTTATCTCCGTGTTTAGTTACAGGACATATATTTACGTATATATTTTTGTTGTGTAAGACCGCCCACATAGATGTTTGTCTCTATAGAGTTAACATTAGGTTAGCTGATGATAAGAGACCTGGCTACTCTCTTGATGGCTGTTTTTGCAGACTCCTGTCCCTATATATTCGTCTTGTTTTTTATATTAACATGTCAGGTTTTAGGGGCACCCCTATTGCTCCTTTGGAGGGCAATAGTATGTTGTTTATGATGTCTATTTTAATTTAGTTCTTAGGATGCCCAATGTCTTGCTATGTATGTTTTAATATATGTTTTTTAATATATGTTTTTTAATATATGTTTAGATACATATGTCTTAAGATATTGCATACTTGTCTTTATGGGATGGTTTTTGTATAAGAGTATGTCATGTCTTAATGGGTTTTAAATAGTACATTTATTATATGTTGGAATATGCCTTTAAATGCTTGATGTCTATGGCTATTTCCCGCCATCTATTGTATTTAAACATCTTAATGAGAGTTATGGTTGGTCTGATGAAGCTGTAAGCGCTAACCAACTATTGTATGTGCACACAAATAAATATCTTTTATTGGGATATTGTGGACTGAGACCGATTGGTTTTTACACATCTTTGGATTTATGCAAGTCTGGATTGAAGTGACTCGACCTTCCTGTGTTTTGCTCCTAGTTATTTTCGTTGTTGGTGTTATTATTTATTGCTGCTTACTGGGAGCATTTACCCTATGTGAACCTGTTCTTTTAATTTCTGACTATTTATTTCATGTTCATCATATCCTCTCATTAAACAACTTGTCTTTAAGTTATCCAACTCATTACTGTATATCTCTTCCTCACAGCATAATCTTGACACCCTCATTGTTTGCCCCTTCACAACATTACAAAAAGTTCTAAGATTATGCATGCTGTTTCTATGCAACAAAGCAGGCCTATAACATGATTTCCTGTACACTTTAGTGCTACACACTCCATTTTTAATTGAAACATTTACATCTAAGTAATCTATGTTATCATTTGAATACCGCAGAGTAAATCGCAAAAAATCATTACTACAATTTATCCTATTATAAAATTGTATAAGGGACCCTTCATCTCCCTTCCAGAGGATAAAAAAATCATCCACAAATCTCTTATAAAAAGCTATCTATGGAACATGTAGTAGATGTTCAATCTCCCAAGCTACCATCACCAGATTAGCATAGGTGTTGGCGCAGCTAGTACCAATCGCTATGCCAGAGACTTGTTTGTAGCATAAATTTTGAAAAAGGAATACATTATTGTCCAGTACCAGCTCTAAAAGCATGCATAAAAGTTCAGTTCTACTTATATCAATGAGTCCTTGCTCTATCATAAGTGTCTTTACCATTTTTATCCCTTCTTCATTTGGAATGGTGGTAAACAGGGCAACTACATCCAGGGTAACTAATGTCAAGTCATTCAAATCTGATAAATCATTAACAGTTTCAAATAAACTAATTAAAAAACTGTTCAGTATCCTTTAATACATAATCATACCTTGAAAGAACTTTCTTTATCTCAGTATCCAAATATATTGAGATCGGTTCTGTTAACCAACCTGATCCCCCAACAATAGGTCTAAATTTAGGAAGGAGAGGATCTTTATGAATTTTGGGGAGGCCTTGCAATTGAGGTATCAAAGGAAAATCAAGTGTACAATACTTAAAAAATTCTTTTATTACACCCATACAGAAACTTTCATTCAATGTATGAAATATGTTTTGCTGCATAGCATAAATTACATCTATTGCAACCTGTTGATAGGCACCATCATTTCTTAACATTTCTTCCATCGTGTTATAATAGTAGTCAGCATCCATGACTACTATAGGTCCTCCCTTATCTGAGGGTCATATAACAATTCTATCATTACTTTTAAGATTATCAAGTGCCATTCTCTCATTTTTGGTTAAGTTGTATTCATAATCAGACATTCTCAAAATATTATCATTGTATATAAGATTCTCACATGCTTTTAAGAATGTTTCAACATTAGGCAGAAGTAAAGGAACGTACATATTTTTTCTTTTAAATGTACATTCTTCATCAGATTTATATATATATATATATATATATATATATATATCTATATATATATATATATATATATATATATATATATGGGTCTACTTCATAAGATCGACAGACCATTTGATCGACATTCATTTGATCAACAGCTCATTTGATTGACAACCAGTATTCAAGGCATTTAACAGGGATTTGCCCCCCTCCCCAATGTTGTGCGACCCTGGAGTTGGTATATGTAGTTAGAGGGGCACCTATTTCCATTTAAAACATGAAAATACAACAAAACAACACATTTTAAAGAAAATGGGTGGGGGGATTCTCCCCCACACCCCCCATTGTGGGGGCTGTGCCCCCCACACCCCCTTCACTATATATACCAACTACAGGGTCACACAACATTGGGGAGAAGGGCAAAGCCCAAGTTTTTGCCTTGAATACTGGTTGTCAATCAAATGAGCTGTCGACCAAATGAATGTTGATCAAATGGTCTGTCGATCTTATGAAGTAGACCCATATATATATATATATATATATATATATATGTGTGTGTATAAACATATATATGAATTACACACACACACACACACACACACACACACACATGTATGTGTATATATATATATATATATATATATATATATATATATACATACATACACACTTCTTTTGTAAGGTCATTGTCAAGAATCAAATACCAATTTGCATTTTTATTAAAAATACGAAAACAGAATTCAAGCTGATATTGCTTGTCTAAACCATGCCTTTGTCAGAGCTTCATGAATTCTAAGTTATACATAACAGTAACTAGTAATATATACTTTTCTATTTTCCTTATACATAACCATGTATATTACTGTACTACAGGAAGACTTAGATCACATTCAATGACAGTAATCAGAAGAGGGATCTATGCAGTTTGTATCTTTATTGTAATCGGTGGTATTTACTCCTTATAAATAACCACGTATATTACTGTACTGCAGGAAGACTTAAACAACTCACATTCAGTGACAGTAATCAGAAGAGGGATGTATGCAGTTGGCATCTTTATTGTGATTGGTGGTATTCACTCCTTATAAATAACCATGTATATTACTGTACTGCAGGAAGACTTAAACAGATCACATTCAGTGACAGTAATCAGAAGAGGGATGTATGCAGTTGGCATCTTTATTGTGATCTGTGGTATTTAATCCTTATAAATAACCATGTATATTACTGTACTGCAGGAAGACTTAAACAGATCACATTCAGTGACAGTAATCAGAAGAGGGATGTATGCAGTTGGCATCTTTATTGTGATCGGTTGTATTTACTCCTTGTAAATAACCATGTATATTACTGTACTGCTGGAAGACTTAAGCAGATCACATTCAGTGACAGTAAGAAGAGGGATGTATGCAGTTGGCATCTTTATTGTGATTGGTCGTATCTACTCCTTGTTTAAGTTTAATTCAAAGTCACTGTGTATCTGGCTGTTGAATGGTGTGCTAGATATAATGTCAAATAACAATGCGAATATTTAGTCCTGCATTTTTGTTACATTAATATGGTACATAATAAAACAGATGGCAGTGAGATGAAATGCTGGAAAGGGAGAGAGGAGGAAACTACTGGTTGTCAGAACCCAAAAATGAAGTTTACTGCTAGGGGCAGATGTGTAATTAGGATTTAGAAAATGTGTGTGTTTATGAAGTGGAGAAAGAGTCAAGATAGCAAAATTCCACAGGGCTAGTAGAAAGACAAGTTAAAAAAAAAAAACAGGTGCAAAATTGTGTGTTTGTGATTGTCTGTGTGTGGATGAAAATTCATAGATTCAGAAAATATATGGAAGGGGAAGGGTCCAAGATGGGTCACTAAGAGAGTCAGGGAGGCTACCAGAGTGATAAGATAATGCAGGTTGGTTAGTAAGGATCCAGTCGAGGATGGACTCCTTTTCTGATGCTTTGTCTATCCTAGCTGTAGTTTGGATTATTTGACTAAAGCCATGAAAGTTAATATTGTCAGTAGGGTGCAGTGAGTTACAGGAGGACTAGTTGACATTGACGTCACTTAGTATGATAATTTCCTAAGGGAGAGTTTGTGCTGTTCATTGTAGGATGGATTCTAGTGTGTTGATATTATTACCAGGGGGAATATAAGATCTGATAATATTTAAGTTTTTATTTGAGTTGATTTTTACTCTGGTGAGCTGTTTCTCTGCATTATTGAAAGTTGGAGGGTTGTGAGCTATAATTTCAAGTGTAATGCTGTTTTTGAATAGTAAATCTATCCCTCCACCTCTTTTGGATTTTCTATCTTGCCTGTATATATTGTACCCTGGGTGAACAATTTTGTTGTCACTGATTTCTGGTTTCAGCCAGTTCTCAGTGATAAGAACTATATCTGGAGAGTATACTGAAAGGGTGGTGTGTATTTCTGTATTTTATTCAGGATGCTTTTTACATTTACTTTTATTAAGAAGTCAGTTCCTTTCCTGGGGATGTTTAGTATCTTCAGTTGTTGGGTGGTGGCAGTATTAGAGTTGCTAATAGGGCCAGGTTTTGGGTGTATGTCTCCACTTAGAATAAGTTGGGATATTTTGAGGAATATCATTTTTAGGTATTTAGATATAAAGTTGTCATACCGAAGGGATATATGCTTGAAAGATAGTTGAGGAAGAAATTTAAATGTAGCAAGATTAATGTGTGAACAATTAAATTGTTGGCAATATAGTAAGTAGGGTGGGTATTGAGGGAGGGGTTAGGATATGGGGGAAAGTGGGATTGTGACATGATGTTGAGATTAATATGGTAAGAGGTTTGCTGAGCTACAAAAGACTTAGGATAATTGTGCAGTGTAGGGTTAACATCTTGTAAGTAGGATTTCATAGAGTAGTTAAGAAAGGAGATGAGTAATGTATTTTGTAGTTTGAGGTGAGTTATGATGAAGTTATGTATAGTAGGGGGGTTTAAGCAATGTTTTCTAGGCAGAGCAGCCAAACAGTATTTGTAATTAATGGTTTGGATTGTAGTGGGTGGGGTAGATTTGTTGGTAAGAGGAGTGGAGAGATAGCTGGATTGTGATTCGATAATTGAAATAGGGGAGTGGCTTGTATAAAATAAATGTACGAGTAGTGGGGTGGGTAGGAATTGTGGATAAGGCAGGGGAGTGGGAGTGGTAGGGGATT